>NW_019719362.1:11821-91808 GCF_002891405.2 Cryptotermes secundus | reverse complement strand
CTTACGCAAGAAGACAGTGACAGGATTTGTCTCGTCATTTTCCTAAATTACATCAGGCAGAATTAGGAGTAACGACTTAAAATGGGCCACACCCGCTTCCACAAGTTTCCAGTTAGCCGGTCACAATCCCATCAACACTCTAACCTAGACAACGTACGCAGTTAGAATAGCGTCGTTAAATAACTTTGGCATGATTCATGACATCGCGTTCCCAGCAGGGAGTGAGGGGCGTGTGCGAACTTAAATATCAGGAGGTGGCAGCCGGGCCCCAGATCGGGGCGCAGACTTTTATGTGCCCATTAGATTAGCGGCCCATTTGACACTGTGACAAGTACCTGAAGTGAACTAGAGTAAGAGTTTAATTGGGCCGCGCCATAGCTCAAGCGGTTAGTCGCTGGCTTCCCACCGCGGCAGCCCGGGTTCGATCCCGGGTCTGGTCAAGTGGGATTTGTGGTCGACAAAGTGGCGCTGGAGTAGGTTTTCTCCGAGTCGTTATTTTCATGTTTAACATTCAGCTCGAAAACTTAATGAAAGAATCGTCAAATGATAACATGTCATTAAACTTACTCATTTATCTCTCCCGCGTCGAAAATTCCCTCGCTTTTTTGTTTCCAAATACCTGTGCTCTTCACTGGGCGCGAGAAACTAGATTGCGTAGCCGAGCTGTGATTGGACGGTGCTATCATTCTATATTTATTTAATTTTAATATCCGAAACAAACGAGGCTTAGCCAAAAATTTAGAAGAGACTTTATGCGTAATATTATTTTATTCGATCTCGGAATATAAAATGTGGAATATTTAACACGATAGGAGTGACATCTTGAAACCCCCTCCCTTATTATGACGTGTCCTTCGCACAGGTCAGAGAGCCATTACGCGTGAGGGAGGTAAGATGTGATAAGCGTGTGCTCCGATTCTGCAGCTTTGCTTGCATATTTTGTGCAGCTAGGACAGCGTGAATTCCCGTGAGTTGTGTTAATTACATGATTTGCAAGTATTTGTGACTTTGTATCAATTGAGTTCAGCTAAATGCATTATAAAATCATTCAGAAACCACTTTGCATTAGTTCGTGAACAACAAGTCTTCGTATGTAAGATTTGAGGCTTCGTACTTCACGAAGTAGGCTGTTTATAATAGCAGAGAAGTGAGAATTACACATTTTGCAAGACTTTCATACATTTTTGCATTATAATTTCGATTTAAGTCGCATATATCATGACTACTAAATGTATAATTACTATTTGCATAAGTTAATTAGTGTGAAGAAGGTGCAAATTTGGCGGTAATTTTGGCGGGTTTTTTGACGAGACAAAACTTAAATATTTGCAGTATTCTAAAAGGAGCAATTTATTTAGAAGTTCAGAAGCATTCGTTTGCAAAATTTTAGGGTCATAACGAATCCACTGCTTTCTAGGATCTGTATAATTTGTAATTTACCTGTTCACATACTCGTATTAAAATGGAGTGTTTACTGCATTTGCTTGTAGCCATATTGGATTTCCGGGGCTTTAGGCGCCATGAGGAGCTTTCTAGAATAAATATAAATTACAAGCTTAATATTATGAATTAATAATTACGATACTTTGTGAAGTACATAGTAATTTATTTTCTAGATTTTAACGTCAGAATTTCAGATAAAAGTTTGCTTTCCTTCTGGATAGAAATACTGTATAATAATATTTACGAAATATTTAATTAAACTAGTGCCTTTGACGCTGTCCGGATGTAGCCATTTTTATATCACATTTTGTCATTGGAGGCCATACACTTGTATTGCAGCCATTTTAACATTAACGACGTAAAAGTTCCAAGGCCAAGCTATACAGTTTAGATTAGTTTATAGGAGCAGTAAATTGTTATGAAAATACCAGTTATGGAATCAAATTTTGTGTTCTAAAGTGACAGTAAAGCTTAAACTGTTAGTACTGTGATGCAGCTATTTTTCGCATACAACATTTCGACATTGCAACATATTTAGTAGGCCTGTGAGTCTTATTGAGATTATTTATACTTTAACTATAATTATTATTTATAAGTAACATCAGTGGAGCTCAAAAGAGCTTTAGAAATGTTAGAACGGTTAGTTTTATCATATAGACAATCTACACCCAAATGCTTCTTTCAGTGCCCATCTTAATGAGATTATTTGTAATCCTTCCCCATCCACTGAAGTCATCAAAAACATCTCTCAGTGTATCATCACTGCTCTTCCCGGAATGTGGCCTGTTACGGGCACTGCAAGAGAGAGTGTTGCAGTTCTGCATAAGAGCCTTGTCCCTTCAGGTTCATATTTCAGACCCGAGTTCAGCCTTATCAGTGGGCCTGCTTCCAGCGACATCCTTACTGCTTAGCTCGCAGTTCTAGTGTTGTCTTGGGCATGTTGTTGCTAACTGCACCTTTCCAACTAACTGGAAAACTGACTCCATGGAGATGAGTTCTTCTTGAAAAGTCGCTATTTGCTCAGCCACCCAAGAAGTTTCCACCATTTTATGGAGACCGCAAGCTTCATTACCGTGTTCACAAGGCCCTTCCACCGGTCATAATTCTGAGCCAGAAGAATCCAGTTCACATTCTCACATCCTGTTTTTTGAGAATAATTTTAATATTATCTTTCCATATACTTTTAGGGTTTCCTAGTGGTCTCTGCCCTAAAAATATGCTTGACCATTTCACCTACAATTCTACCGTTGTGTTATGTTATTGCTAATTATGTCTAGCTAACTAACTAATTAGACAACTCCACGGATATGAGCCCTTCCTGAGAATCCAGTAGTTGCTCAGCTACTCTCGAAATTCCCAGCATTCTATGCAACCCCAAGTTCGTTGCTGTGTTCACAAGAGTCTGCCACTGGTCTCTTAGCCTGAGCGAGACGAATCCAGTTCACAAACTTACATCCTGTTTTTGGGAACAATTTTAATATTATCTTTCCATCTACTTTTAGGGTTTCGCAGTGGTCTCTGCCCTAAAAATATGCTTGACCATTTCACCTACAATTCTACCGTTGTGTTATGTTATTGCTAATTATGTCTAGCTAACTAACTAATTAGACAACTCCACGGATATGAGCCCTTCCTGAGAATCCAGTAGTTTCTCAGCTACTCTCGAAATTCCCAGCATTCTATGCAACCCCAAGTTCACTGCTGTGTTCACAAGAGCCTGTCACTGGTCTGTATCCTGAGCGAGATGAATCCAGTCCACAACATTATACCCTACTTCTGTGAGATCCATTTTAATATTATCTTCCCATCTAGGTCCAGGTTATAGTGGCATCTTTACTTCAGGGTTTACCACTAAGAATCTGTATATGATTCTTTTCTCTGTATTCAGATCGAAATCGTGTAACTTGGTGCCTTTCACTTGAAACACATTGCAGCATATATTGATGGGTTCGCACTTGTCTCATTCCTCATTCTGTTGCCACTGCTGTACTGCGTTGCCTGTGTTAATTTGAATTCCCCTGAATCTTATTTAGCTTCGACAGTTCTGTTTATCACATCCAGGACATAAGAAACTGTAACGGAGGTGTTTCTGCCCTCCACAAGACAGCTACATACTGGCTAATATAAGTGTTCACTGCTCCTGTGTGGCACCCCTAATGGTCGTTTACTGCCGATTGGTTTTCGCTGCAGACAACCGGACTGAGCTCAGCCTGACGCCCAGGAACTTATGCAGTTGATACAGTGTCGTGAGGAAACCTATCCGTTTTTATCCACTGTGGTGAAAATTTCAACGAAGTGAAGTTCATACACGTCTTTCAGTAAATCATCAGCCCCGGTGAAGCAGTCTGTTTCAAAACAATTGGTGTAATCAGGCAGCTCAGTGTAAATATTCGTCAGACCAGTTCATGGATAGAGCCCCTGACATTTTGCCACCGACAAACGGACAAGCATGATACAAGTAAAGAACACTTACCTTAAACACCGGTTGCGCTAAAAATTTGTCAATTTTGAGAATATTTAGAGGAAAATAGTTTTGCGTGAATCCTTTGTCTTATTATGATTCAAGCAACATTTAAAATATTTTAACACCAGTTCTCTAAATTATATGAATGTACTAAAATGTTACGGCATGGTTTAAAACTTTCTGAAATTATTCAAAACTTTTTAATTAGTGTGAAATGGAGTTTGTTCCTTCAGTCGGCAGTTACGCTGTAACTGAATTCATAAAGCAATACCAACGATCGTCACAAATGACGTCATAGTTATATATAGAAATTATTTTATGGCAAGTACCACACATGATCGTACAAATTACCAACTATCTGACTAATGCACTAACTACTAACATTTCTTTAATATTGTAGCTGTATTTTTCTCTGCTTATGCATGGCCGGCAACCACTGTCTTATACTGCACGATTTGTACGTTCATATGTGCCCACTGCCATTGTATGGTTTACTTATAGAAACAGAATCTTTGGATTCCATTTTAAAATTGACAGCGAATAATTAAACATCATATGCTCTAGATAAATTAATGCACCTGTTAATTCTCTGCCGACACAAAATCACAATTTTATTACAACAGTGTTTCATAGACTGTGATATGCGGTTCGTTGCTGGTTCGGGGAGAATCATCAATGCTCATTTGCAATCTGTCTGGACATTTCGGAACAGGATAATTATAATTAGTAATAATTACCATGATTATACAAGCACATTAATCTGACTACTAACTTGGAGTACAATGGGCCTTATGCAGATCTTAGCAAGAATGTAAAAGGGCTGATTTATGTAACACCTGCACATTAATTTCTAGTTACCAGTCTTAAATTTTAGTCTCTAACATCTGCGGCTGGGTTAATTGAAATTGCGTTAAACTGCATTTGTCATTTCAGTCGGTACCCGGGGCTGAGCATTAGAGCCAAAGCACTTTCATGCTTAATCAAGCATTAGAAATATAAAAATGTTACGATATTACCCACAGAATGTACAGATTGCTTAGGTGTGACAGGTAGACAGACAGATGGACAGATGTCAGTGAGTACGGCTTCCATATAAGGCGTTGAGATTCTCGTGATTTTCCTCAGAATTGTCAATCTAAGCTTCCTTCATGTGCCAGTGGGCCCGGCGTACATCTAAGGCCCTGAGATTCACGTGATTTTCCTCAGAATTGCTAATATGAGGTTTCTTCATGTGCAAGTGAACACGGCTACAATCTAAGTCCCTGAGATCATCGTGCTTTTCCTCAGAATTGTCAATATGAGCTTCCTTCAGGTGCGAGTGAGCACGGCGTCCATCTAAGTCCCCGAGATTCTCGTGATTTTCCTCAGAATTGCCAATATGAGCTTCCTTCATGTGCCAGTGAACACGGCGTCCATCTAAGGCCCTGAGATTCTCGTGATTTTCCTCAGAATTGCTAATATAAGGTATCTTCATGTGCCAGTGAACACGGCTACCATCTAAGTCCCTGAGATTATTGTGACTTTCCTCAGAATTGTCAATATGAGCTTCCTTCATGTGCGAGTATGCACGGCGACCATCTAAGGCCCTGAGATTCTCGTGATTTTCCTCAGAATTGTCAAAATGAGCGTCCTTCATGTGCGAGTGAGCACGGCGTCCACCTAACGCCCTGAGATTCTCGTGATTTTCCTCAGAATTGCCAATATGAGCTTCCTTCATGTGTGAGTGAGCACGGCGTCCATCTAAGGCACTGAGATTCTCGCGATTTTCTTCAGAATTGTCAATATGAGCTTCCTTCATGTGCGAGTGAGCACGGTGTCCATCTAAGGCCCTGAGATTCTCGTGATTTTCCTCTGAATTGTCAATATGAACTTCCTTCATTGCCAGTGAGCATGGCGTCCATCTAACGCTCTGAGATTCTCATGATTTTCCTCAGAATTGCCAATATGAGCTTCCTTCATGTGCGAGTTTGCACGGCGTCCATCTAAGGACCTGAGATTCTCGTGATTTTCCTCAGAATTGCCAATATGGGGTTTCTTCATATGCCAGTGAACACGGCTGCCATCTAAGTCCCCGAGATTATCGTGATTTTCCTCTGAATTGCCAATATGGGGTTTCTTCATGTGCCAGTGAGCATGGCGTCCATCTAAGGACCTGAGATTCTCGCGATTTTCCTCAGAATTGCCAATATGAGCTTCCTTCTTGTGCGAGTGAGCACGGCGTCCATCTAAGGCAATGAGATTCTCGCGATTTTCTTCAGAATTGTCAATATGAGCTTCCTTTATGTGCGAGTGAGCACGGCGTCCATCTAAGGCATTGAGATTCTCGTGATTTTCCTCAGAATTGTCAATATGAGCTTCCTTTATGTGCGAGTGAGCACGGCGTCCATCTAAGGCATTGAGATTCTCGTGATTTTCCTCAGAATTGTCAATATGAGCTTCCTTTATGTGCGAGTGAGCACGGCGTCCATCTAAGGCATTGAGATTCTCGTGATTTTCCTCAGAATTGTCAATATGAGCTTCCTTTATGTGCGAGTGAGCACGGCGTCCATCTAAGGCATTGAGATTCTCGTGATTTTCCTCAGAATTGTCAATATGAGCTTCCTTTATGTGCGAGTGAGCACGGCGTCCATCTAAGGCATTGAGATTCTCGTGATTTTCCTCAGAATTGTCAATATGAGCTTCCTTTATGTGCGAGTGAGCACGGCGTCCATCTAAGGCATTGAGATTCTCGTGATTTTCCTCAGAATTGACAATATGAACTTCCTTCATGTGCCAGTGAACACGGCTGCCATCTAAGTCCCCGAGATTATCGTGATTTTCTTCTGAATTGTCAATATGAGCTTCCTTAATTGCCAGTGAGCACGGCGTCCACCTAACGTCCTGAGATTCTCGTGATTTTCCTCAGAATTGACAATATGAACTTCCTTCATGTGCGAGTTTGCACGGCGTCCATCTAAGGACCTGAGATTCTCGTGATTTTCCTCAGAATTGCCAATATGGGGTTTCTTCATATGCCAGTGAACACGGCTGCCATCTAAGTCCCCGAGATTATCGTGATTTTCCTCTGAATTGCCAATATGGGGTTTCTTCATGTGCCAGTGAGCATGGCGTCCATCTAACGCTCTGAGATTCTCATGATTTTCCTCAGAATTGCCAGTATGAGCTTCCTTCATGTGCGAGTTTGCACGGCGTCTATCTAAGGACCTGATATTCTCGTGATTTTCCTCAGAATTGCCAATATTAGCTTTCTTTATGTGCCAGTGAACACGGCTGCCATCTAAGTCCCTGAGATTCTCGTGATTTTCTTCAGAATTGCCAATATGAGCTTCCTTCATGTGCCAGTGAGCACGGCGTCCATCTAAGGCCCTGAGATTCTCGTGATTTTCCTCAGAATTGCTAATATGAGGTTTCTTCATGTGCAAGTGAACACGGCTACCATCTGAGTCCCAGAGTATCGTGATTTTCCTCAGAATTATCAATATGAGCTTGCTTCATGTGCGAGTGAGCACGGCGTCCATCTAAGGCCCTGAGATTCTCGTGATTTTCCTCAGATTTGCTAATATGGTGTTTCTTCATGTGCCAGTGAACACGACTGCCTTATAAGTCCCCGAAATTATCGGGATTTTCCTCTGAATTGTCAATATGAGCTTCCTTCATGTGCCAGTGAACACGGCGTCCATGTAAGGCCCTGAGATTCTCGTGATTTTCCTCAGAATTGCCAGTATGAGCTTCCTTCATGTGCCAATGAACACGGCTGCCATCTAAGTCCCTGAGATTCTCGTGATTTTCCTCTGAATTGTCAATATGTACTTCCTTCATTGCCAGTGAGCACGGCGTCCATCTAACGCTCTGAGATTCTCGTGATTTTCCTCAGAATTGCCAATGTGAGCTTCCTTCATGTGCGAGTTTGCACGGCGTCCATCTAAGGACCTGAGATTCTCCTGATTTTCCTCAGAATTGCCAATATTAGCTTTCTTTATGTGCCAGTGAACACGGCTGCCATCTAAGTCCCTGAGATTCTCGTGATTTTCTTCAGAATTGCCAATATGAGCTTCCTTCATGTGCCAGTGAGCACGGCGTCCATCTAAGGCCCTGAGATTCTCGTGATTTTCCTCAGAATTGCTAATATGAGGTTTCTTCATGTGCAAGTGAACACGGCTACCATCTAAGTCCCAGAGTATCGTGATTTTCCTCAGAATTATCAATATGAGCTTGCTTCATGTGCCAGTGAACACGGCTGCCATCTAAGGCCCTGAGATTCTCGTGATTTTCCTCAGAATTGCCAATATGGGTTTCTTCATGTGCCAGTGAACACGGCTGCCATCTAAGTCCCTGAGATTATCGTGATTTTCCTCTGAATTTTCAATATGAGCTTCCTTCATGTACCAGTGAACACGGCGTCCATGTAAGGCCCTGAGATTCTCGTGATTTTCCTCAGAATTGCTAGTATGAGCTTCCTTCATGTGTCAATGAACACGGCTGCCATATAAGACCCTGAGATTCTCGTCATTTTCCTCAGAATTGCCAATATGAGCTTCCTTCCTGGGCCAGTGAACACAAACTCCTTCTAAGGCCCTGATATACCCATGATTTTCCTCAGGATTACCAATATAAGCTTTCTATATGTGTCAGTGAACAGAACCTCCCTCTAAGGCCCTGATATTCTCATGATTTTTATCAGAGAGGATTACCAATATAAGCTTTCTTCATCTGTCAGTGAACACAACTTCCCTCTAAGGCCCCAAGATTCTCGTGATTTTCCTCAGAGAGAGTTACCAATGTACGCTTTCTTCGTGTTTCAGTGAACAGAACCTCCCTCTAAGGCCCTGATATTCTCATGATTTTTATCAGAGAGGATTACCAATATAAGCTTTCTTCATCTGTCAGTGAACACAACTTCCCTCTAAGGCCCCGAGATTCTCGTGATTTTCCTCAGAGAGAGTTACCAATGTACGCTTTCTTCGTGTTTCAGTGAACAGAACCTCCCTCTAAGGCCCTGATATTCTCATGATTTTCCTCAGAGAAGATTACCAATATAGGCTTTTTCATGTGTCAGTCAACACAACCTCCATCTAGGGCCCTGATATTCTCATGATTTACCTCAGACAGGATTACCAATATAAGCTTTCTTCATCTGTCAGTGAACACAACCTCCCTCTACGGCCCCGATATTCTCGTGATTTTCCTCAGAAAAGCTGCCAGTATGAAATTTCATCTTATGTGAGACAAATAAGTTCATTATAGTTTTACATTTAGGTTACAACTTTGCATAAAATCGCGTTTGTGTTTAGGGATACGTATGAAGTAACTAGAAGAAGAATTAAATTAGCGAATAATGCATATTTCCTATTACTATCAGTTTTTAGCTCAAAGGATATACACCCAGCGATTAAAACAAAGATATATAAAACAATGATAAGACCCCTGCTTTATTGTGGATGTGAGGGTTGGACGCTAAACAAGAAAGAGGAATCAGTCATCAATTCATTCGAGAGGAAAATCCTGAGACGGATTTATGGACCAATAAAAGAGAATGGGATATGGAGAATAAGATATAATAAAGAGTTATACAAATTATATAAGGAGCCAGAGATCTCAGTGACGATAAAGCTTAAAGATTGCAATGGGCTGGGCATGTATAGAGAATGGATAAGGAACGTATCCCAAAGAAAATACTATATAGTACAACAGGTAGTAAGAGACATGCAGGGAAACCAAGAGCTAGATGGATTGATGCGGTGGAAGAAGACACGAAGAAGTTACTGGGTGTAGGGAACTGGAAGAAAGCAGTGCAGGATAGAGAGGAATGGAGGGGCTTGATAAGGGAGGCCAAGGCCCGACATCGGGCTGTTGCGCCATAGAAGAAGAAGTCTAGTTCTTTACTATATTAATAGGAAATAGGAATGGTGTACTTTCATATTAAAATATTTTACTCTAGTGTGTTAGGTTACAAGTTACATTACTGTTAAGATTAGTTGGGTACTGAACAGGCGCAGTGATTCACCTAACAACATTCCGACATGACCCCAAAAGTCTAGAGTACCAACAGAAAATGAAGCTCCATCTTCAGTTCCAAATACTAGGCTTACCAATATTAAGGCATACATAGCAGAAATCGATATAAACACATTTACTTGCGTTACCAGATATCTAACGAGACGAAGTTCTGCAGCCAAATTCAGAATTATCAGGTAAACTGTGTTTGTGGTATTCAGGTTGGTAGTGTGTGGTTCGCGAGTGCTATTTCGTGTGATACAGTGTTCGCCGTGTGTTTATGTGAGTGAATACAGATATTGTGTGTGTGATTACAACGGCTCTCTGAGTGTTTGTGATAGTGTTGTGATACTTCTAATGGAGACAGCGTCCACCAGGTGCAGACTTGGATCCAGGAACCACGCAAGGCAGGAGGAGCAACGCTCAAACCGTAAAGTTGAAACCAAAACAGTGCCGTTTCGGAACCTTTAGCAATTGAGGGCCCATCCGCAGGAGGATGGGGTTGGGTACTCGCAGTGAATAAAGGTCCCATAGCACGCACGGTATTATCGTGGTCCAGTCCGGCCCCAGGCTGGTCACGATAACACAGTACCGTGATAACGGAACTCTGGATTTGCTGCGGTAGCCGCCATGACTCAGGGCTTAGGTTAAGGTCGAGTTGGACACCCTGTGGAAATATTTTTTTTTATTAGTTTGTAAGTTGTTTGTCCTCCCGCCCTCCCCGTTAGGTGCCCATGATAGGATTTCTGGTTAGGCTGCGTGAAGTTAGGCTTCGTGTCGGTTTAGGATGGTTTAGTTTTAAGTATTTCTGTGTCTTTTTTTATGCCACAGGGTGCAACTTGACAGGGTTCGGTCGGCACAACAATGAAATCAATGCGAGAGAGAGAGGGATAAAAAGAACTTTGACAGTCTCTCTCTGTGAATAACTCGCATTGGAGGGACGAAGATCCAATAAAGCAAAACTTAATTTTGCTTTCATCCCTCTTTCAATTCAATGTTGAAAGATAAGGAACTGGATCTGTAAGTACCAGGTATATCCAAAATAGACATAAAAATTTATGATGATATGTTATGTTTCTTTGTGTGCATATTCAATTTGATGACATGTTATATTTGTGTGTACTGTGCTGCATATTCAATTTGATGATATATTATGTTTATATGTATGTATTGTGCTGTGTATTCAATTTATAAAATGTTAAAATGAGGAAACGCATAAGGTGAGTCAATAAAATGTGCTCCAGCATCTGCATCAAAGAAGACATCGATTGTCATCATGAAGAATTGCACAAGGTAGGTCAAAATTGCTGCAGCTTCAGCAACGGAGAAGACAACGTTTGTCATCACAATGAAACGCATCAGGTGAGACGATAATATGAGGGTTTTACATTGTTACTTCTCGAGAAACACGTGAATTTGTGACGATTATATTTCACGTGTCAGTAAAAAAAACCGATTGTTGTTGGGTTTTGTGACAAAAACTTAACTGCCATAAAAAGCAACTTCTGCTTAGAAAAAGAATACGTTGTATTCTGTTTCAATTGAATACACTAACGTTGGTTAGTTCTGTAAATAGCCGCTAGGCTGTGCCACACAGGATAAGATTTCATTTTAAATGACGAATTCTTCCATGCGCCGGAACGTCTCCAATTTGACCGGTTCTTGTGTTGTCGTTTTGTGTTAAAAGGGGCCTTTTTCGAAAACGATAAATATGATTTGATATCTCGAGAGAAGTCGTCGTTATGTTGCTTTTTCTTTTTTTACGGCGAGTGCTCAAGACTTGAATGAAAACGGAAAGTTTTACTTCGTTATGTCGTTTATTTTTATTTCTGCACCAAACGGCCTACATTTATCTTTCTGTTTAATTGTGTTGTCCATTTTAATGGGGACAATCGCAGCGAACAAATGGTACACTCAACTGTACGCTTCCACGATCGAAGATATTAAAACTTACAGCATGATGTCTGAAGAATTTTGTGTTTAAAAGAAGACGTGTTACAGAAGAGATGGCAAGAGCACCAACAGCAGAGGTAAGCTTGTGTGTTCATTCGTTAGTGCAATATCCGTTTGCTAGTGTTCATACTGAAGTGTTTTTTTTCGTTTGTTTCTTTTGTTTCAGGTCCCGCTCATATCCTGTGCCTCACCGTGGCGAGCGGGTGAAACAAAGAACGATGCATCTTCACAACTGAAACTATTGTTACAGTTATTCGCAATCTTCCTTGACAATTCCTACATGCCTGTTAGTTTCTTCGTGTTTGTCTGCCAGCCTTTTTTGTTTTTAACAAATTTTGTAATTCAATTCATTTTTAGGTACAAAACTACCAGTTTATATTCAGCTCAGTTCAGTTCAGTATGAACTTAAATACATTACACGTGTACATAGAGCGTGTCCGTGGATAATGCACCAGCACACGCTCTGTTTGGGCACTAATGGCCGACATTTTGAACATCTCCAAAAAGAACGGCCTGACAGCTTTTCTGTACTATAATTTCCCGCTTGTTATTGCCGTTTCCTGATATTCATGTGGGCGAAACAGTTGTTTTGGGGCCGTAGATGATTCTGCAAGATTGAATCCTGTTTTCGTTCCTTCACATTTCGCAAATTTTTTTACAGAGCAGGGTCGTCAAGTGACTGGCCGACCTTAAACATGTTATTTTACTTATGTGTGATGTCAGTCTGCTGTAAACATACACCCCTCCAAAAGATTTTCCAAGGGAAGGGGGCAGGCAACAAAAAGGATTACAAGCACGTTTAAACCGTTTAAGAATGCTTTTGCTAACTTAAAAGATGCTGGTTTATTGACAGTTTCCTTTCTTTCTTCAGTTTTGAGTTTATAAAAGTAAGGGGGCTGTAAATGGCTGTAAATTTAACAGATTATCAAGTTCAGGGCGATAACAGAATTTGGTACAAGAATTTTGGTGGTGCGCAATTAAATAATGTTTATCAATTAATGCTAGTGATTTTCTTGAAATGACCGTGCTTTATGCAAATGTTATATAACGTACTACGTCTGTAGTTTATCCATACTTGTGGCCCTCATGCAGTAAATCGGTTTCTCATTTGAATACTTGATGTACACGTTTCAAAATATATTCAAGTCTTTTCAGTATTGAGGGGCTTAAAATCAGTGGACAGAACTGTAGGGTCACACTTGTATAATATAAGAACATGGATCAAATCTTATCAAAATCTGTCAAAGAACCACAGTTACGTGTAATGCTCACTTTTGCAGTAAGTACCACAACCCTTAAAAATGAAGAAACTACCCCGGAATAAAACAAAATCTTGATAAAATTTTGTGTTGGTCTGTGAAATGCAGTTTGGTTAACATAGGCGAGGCAGTGTGATATTGCAGACAAACAGATGGACATGATGAAACTAACAGGTAGGTCTGAGTGCACCAAAGGTGTGTGACTATCATTCAGTGCTTATTACACTACATTCTGTGGCACATGTAAATGATGTCAAATGTTAATTTTCATCGGTGTGCAGGTGGAAAATGTTATAGAGAATGTCAAAAATTTGCTGAAACAAAGAATACTGTAACAGTGCATGCCACTGACGTGAAATCATATGCTTCGTTTCAAGTCAGTTTTTCAGACCACATGGCTAATAATTTGAAATTATGGGGAATGCATCGTTCTTTGGCCAAACAGGATAAATGCTAAATTTCATTGTTTCTTGGTAAATATATTAGTAGTGCTTCGCCATCGCTATTGAGTGTTCAGCTGTTCAAGAAGTTCTGTCTTTATAGAACCTTAAGGATCCTTATTCATCGCCAAATCCCTCCATTGCATTCCACAAGTCCAGCAAAATTAAATTAATTCTTGCATGACACGTGTCACATGTGCAGTGATGGTGACTCAGTGGCCTTCCACTTCCATAATATGGTGAAGCCAGATCTTTAAGGTAAACACAGAATTGGCTATAAAAAAGTAAATTTTTTGCTGTGCTGAAGTAATTAAGCACTACGCAATTAAGGCGTATGGGAGAGTAGATGTGTAGATCCACGTTTCCTTGACCTTGGCACTAGTCGGAGGTGAATGGTCAGCTTCACTCCCTGGCCGCTTTACCCCCGGGGAAAGAGCCCCCAGTACTCGTTGGATAGGAGGCTGAGTGGACCACAGTGCCGGTCTGCATGACAGAGAAGTTAAACTATATACACACACACACATACATAGTTTTTCCACGATTTCTTGCTCAACCCTAGGGTCCCAAGGAACCCCTCATTGATAAGGGCTGCTATAACAGAAAACTGTTGTTAGAATCAAGGCAGGTAGATGGAAAGAACAAATAACCATTTAAAAGGCTCGATATACTGTTTCTAACTATGGAGTATTTATTGACTCTAAGAATATTTCCAGTCAACAATTTGGAAGCATTTCATAATTATTCAGAATTCCAGGCAGTCAGTACAAGACACAAGCATGAACTAGTTGCAGATATTACAGTCTACCAAATGGGAGTATAGCATGAGGGAACAAAACTTTTTGCCCCATTTTGCACAAAAAATGAAAAGGTTTATAGCCCAGCAGTAAGCAATTCAGAATATTATTAAAGACAGTTCTTGTGATTCAGAACTTCTATGAGTACCTTGCAGATTAAATCCTATTTTGAGCAAGTGCAACTTCACCAGTCATTTGTCAGATCACCACATGGACAACATGCTTCAGCCACATGGTGATTAAATTAGTGCAGCAAAATGCTAAAATACAATTTCTAATAAGTTTTGACTGTATGTAAACATGTGTCTGATTGTAACAAATTTCTGTACCTATATTTGCATGTGTGGACTGTGTCCAAGTGTGTTGTTGCCCATACTGCTAAGAAATGTTAGGCTAACAGCAGTTCATAAACTTGTATGTACTTGCTGTCTCTGAACATAAGCAAAATTTCTATGCAGTTACTCATAATATGGCTGTGTGATTGAATCTGTTGCGTTTCCAAATGTGTCGTCCTGTATTCTAACATAGCCCCATACCCTTTGTCTAGAGCTGGTGGGATACAGATGTGTCTGCCTGCCTATCTCACAGGCAACGATGATTTTCAGAAACTTGGACTCAACTCATTGTGTCTTGTCTTGTCTGTTCATTGTAAAGCAGAATGGCTGTGCAAGGAGGTCTGATGTTTTTGAGGACCCAAACAAAATTCTCTCTCAGCCGTCTGTGTTCACTAGCTTTAGTTTCAGAATTAATCAGGGAGAGATGGCAGAATGTTACTGGGATAGAGGAAAAGCATTAGAATTTAAGGGAAGAGGTTTCATGTTGTGGTAAAATAACAAGTATGGGGACATTTTTAATAGTAATGTGGAGAAAACCTGAACAATATAATATGTGAAACACAGCAGGCATTTCAGGAATAAAAAGGGGGAATATCTGAAAGACAAAATTGATGAGCTTGTATCGAACAATAACTCTCACTCACTCATAGAGCTGAGCCCTTCTTGAGAAGCCACCAATTGTGCAGCTACTCAAAAACTTACCAGCATTTTATGTCACATGAAGGTTCATTACGATGTTCACAAGAGCCCTCCACTGGTCCCTATCCTGAGCCAGATCAATCCAATCCATAACATCCCATTCTATTTCTCTAAGATCCATTTTAATATTGTCCACCCACCTATGTCTTGGTCTTCCCAATAGTGTCTTTCCTTCTGGCTTTCCCACTAATATCCTATATGCATTTCTTCTCTCCACCATTTGTGCTACATGCCCTGCCCACCTGATGATAGCTCTATTCAGTAATATGTGTTCAACTCAGGCTGATAACAATTCTAGGAAATAGCGGTAGGTAGCGGTATCTACCCTGAGTTGAACAGATATCAATGAATGGAGCAGTGCAAATTGAGGAAACGGCAACGTAACTCGTGGAGAGACTGAGAAACACAACTTCCAGGCAACGGAGCATTCGGAGCGATTCGGTGTGTCCTGCACGATCCTGCGCAAGTGTCGGCCAATAAGCAGGCGAAGGTGTTCTTTCGATAATTAGGAGAAAGAAAGTGTTGTATAACTGCAATTGTTATCGAATATATGGGAGATTAAGCACGACATTCTAGCTTGTTAATGTTTACACTTTTAATTTCGTAGATTGTAGTAATGTTATTGATCATGGAGGTTCATGCGCAGGAATTGTGTGGGGCAGCTGTAAAAATTATAATTCTGTAATCCGCGTTACAGTGGTAGCGTTCAAGGTTTAAGGTTATGTAGTAAAATATCATGTAACTATTTCAAACTTTTATTAGGACGGACTGCTGACACTGGTAGACATAGGTAAAACATTGACCTAATAGGTTATAGTTTATATTGTATTGAGTAATGCGCCTTTACGTCGAAATGAAATGTCGTTGATTATTTAGATGTGTTTTGTGTTATTGGAGTGAATCGGAGAACTGCTCAGAATGCGTGGAACATCCAGAAGATGCTAATCGGATACAGTGTACTTATTATTATATTTGATCAAATGCTTCTGATAAAGGAAACTTGGGTGTGTGCATATATAAGAGTAGTTATTTTATTATAATACTAAAATGACGTGAGGTGGGATAGCGTAGACGGTGGAGGGGTCGGGGTTCGAGTCCCGGCGAGGGCAAGATTTTTTATGCTCCCCACGTTTACCAGACCGGTTCTGGGGCAACACAGCTTCGTATCAAATGGGTATGGGGGGGGGGCTCTATCCCTTGGAGTAAAGCGACTGGGGCTTGAAGCTGACCATTCACCTCCAACTAGCACTGAGGTCAAGAATACATGGATATATACATTCACTCCCACATGCTGCTTCATGCTGTGGTTCTTAATTAGTTAAGCACAGACAAATTTACCTTACCTTTACTAAAATGATGTAATAAAGTGGGAGTATGAGATTTAAGCTTGGCTGAAGCTGCAACTCTTGTGACTTGCATTTGGGAGATGATTCAAATGTCAGCTGAGATACTGGCTGTCATAACAGGTTTTATGTCATTTTCTTCAGTCCCTCCAACAAAATGCTGAGACGGTACTTTGTATTGGTCTGCGACTCCTGTCTTTCCAATCTGTTATTAACTGTTAATTTCTTATATGTTACTATATAATTGGAACTGCCAACCATTAATATAAAAGAAGGTAAAGTTGAGACATGGGAATGGAGGTATAGCTCCACAATTTGTGACTGTGGTAGTAGGTAGAGGTGAGTGGTCAGCTGCACAGCCTGGCTGCTTTACTCCCAGGGAAATATCCCATGGTACCCGTTGGATAGAAGGCTGGTTTGGCCCCAGAGCCAGTCTTGATGCTGTGGCATAGAGAATAATATCTTACCCCTTCCAGGAATTGTACCCCAGCCATTCAGCCTACAGCCCACTCCTATACTAGCTGAGCCATACAAGTAAATAAATAATTATTTAACTGGAACAACTGGAAGCAACTCCCATTTTCCATAGTTCCTTCTTAACAAATTTTCTTATGACATTCTTGTTCTGAAATGTATCAACAATTACAGTTCCATTTTTATTGTCGTGTATTCGTGTTTTAGGCCCAATTTTAATGTGATAACAACATTCAGCTATTAAGTAAAGTANGGTGAGTGGTCAGCTGCACAGCCTGGCTGCTTTACTCCCAGGGAAAGAGCCCATGGTGCCCATTGGATAGAAGGCTGGTTTGGCCCCAGAGCCAGTCTTGATGCTGTGGCGTAGAGAATAATATCTTACCCCTTCCAGGAATTGTACCCCAGCCATTCAGCCTACAGCCCACTCCTATACTAGCTGAGCCATACAAGTAAATAAATAATTATTTAACTGGAACAACTGGAAGCAACTCCCATTTTCCATAGTTCCTTCTTAACAAATTTTCTTATGACATTCTTGTTCTGAAATGTATCAACAATTACAGTTCCATTTTTATTGTCGTGTATTCGTGTTTTAGGCCCAATTTTAATGTGATAACAACATTCAGCTATTAAGTAAAGTAAATTCCCAATGAGGTCATTGGATTTTTCAATTGACTTAATCCTTCCAGCCGCGCTGTGGCCCTGGGGTTGTCTCAGCCTCTAACAGAAATGAGTGCCAGGAATCTTTTGGGGGTAAAGGGTGGCCGGTGCGTAAGGCTGACAGGCTCACTGCCATCTGTGAACCCTAAGTCTACATGACACAGTGTCATAAATATCATACTCGAACTTGTTATATACATGCCATTTTGGCATATCTACAGAATAATTTACTATTTCATTCTTATCATATGGCTTAATGTTGAACTCAGCTGTCTTTTCATACTTATTATATAAGGGATTTGATAAGGGTTATCTTTGTTATCAAGGAAAGACAGATATTTAAGAATGGCTGTTACCGATAACTCCACCTCCTACTGGTCCACTTAGAGCCATCATTTATCCATGTCACTCTGTCCTTGGAAAATGATGTAAGGGCCAGTATTCTTTTCACACTTCTCATGGTTGTGGGTTCAGTCAGGATTCCGGTCCTATCATCTCTCACCCAACACCTGTATCACTTATTTCCACACTTGGCTTACTTTTTTACCCTGAACACAGAGGCAGGAGTCTGCCAAATTACAGTGTCACATCCCAGGAAGTAATACCATTCATAGTCTTCCGTGTGATAACCTCACATCTTTCGTTACAGTCTTTGTATCTTGTCTTATGCTCAAGGTGTGGTGGGATGGTAGGGGAAAGTACCACTTCTCCAGGTCTTGTGCTTAAAAAGTTAAAACAAATGTGACTAGTCTTCAGCTAGCATGAGGGGTCCTTTATCCAGTATGACCAGTAAAACAAGCAGCTTGAAGGCGTTACTTCTACGAGCCTGGCGGGAGCGTTGGTCCGACCTACAGTGGGGCATCCACATCAAAACAGTGAGTTCATAATTCATAATTCATAATTTATTTACATCCATAAACTGTTATACAAGTACAATTGGACAAGTCAGTTTAAGCCATCTAAAACACTACAAGTCAACAACTCTTAAAAATGTACGGAATGATACACAAGACTACAAACAATACAATAATCTTATGATCATTGTACCCCTGCTGAAGCTAGCAACTCTGATGTAGGATTGACTGAAATTGCATTGAAGTATTCAATGTGTATGTTCAGGGAGAGTTCTGTGCTTCAAATGAGTCACAAGATTTTAATTTAAAAGAACGATTAACCATGTGAAGCACTGTGATAACTCTGTCACCTGCTTTGACATTGAACACTCTTTCATTTTGCCATCAGAATGTTTTGTGGGTTTTATATGATTTTCATTAAACTGGCTGGTCAAGCGATAATGCTGTAGACTTGTGTTGATGTGGTGCTTGGTTTGAATCTTGGCTGGGACACCAGCTGTCGTGACTGAGCTTGACAAATGCCGAGATAGTACTTCAGTTAGACCACAGTAACTTTCCTTTCTTATTTGTTATTCAAATCGTCAATTATAATTGACGATAAATGAATGAATGAATAATTATTCATTCATTCATTTATTTTACATTCCATAGATCCACAGTACAACAAGTAGGATATGGAACACATCAAGTGGTACATATATAAAAGACAAATAAGCCAAAAAATAGAATAAAATAAAATGATGACAAAAATATAAAAAGTTCTATTACTAATAGTTTTAAGACTTTGTGACAATAAACATAATTTATTAAATTATATATATAAATTCTTTGGTATGTCATTGACTTGCAATAGCCTTAAATTGAAGATATTCATCAATGGAATAAAAATAATGTGTATAAAGAAAATGTTTTAGACAGGCTTCAAATTTCCTTGGATTATGAGATATATCTTTTATATGTGGAGGAAGATTGTTAAATACCCTAATACCCTTAAATACCCTAATACCCATACAGTACACTTCCTTTTGGTAAACTGTAAAATTTACTGTAGGCAGATAAAAATTATTTGATTGTCTTGTACCTGTATTATGCTTTTCTGAATTTAAAATAAAGAGATCCTTGTTATTGACCACAAACAACATGAGTGAAAAAATATATTGTGATAAAATTTCCAACTTCCTAAACAAATTCCTGCACGAAGCCCTGCTTCTACAGCCCATCATAATTCTTATTATTTTTTGCATTCTAAATATTTTTAAACTGTGGGGCGAATTTCCCCAGAACATTAAGCCACAGCTTATGATCGAATTAAAATACGAATAATACATAATTTTCAGAACATTGAAAGACATATATGACTTAATACACCTGATATTATAACATACCGAACTCAGTTTTGGGATAATACATTCAATATGACCTCTCCAGTTCAATGAATCATTGATTGATTGATTGATTTATTTAACATCCATAACTGTTACATTATGTACAATTGGACAAGTCAGTTTTTAAAAAAATATATGAGATTAAACATCACATCAAATGACTAATAATATAACAAACCATAGAAAAATAACATAATAAGTCCTTTAAATATGATAAAACAGTGGATAAGTATAATAAGGCAACAAAAGCTAAACTATAAATTACATGCAATAGCTAAAATAAATTACCTAAGTATCTTTGTTCTATTATTAAGCTAATTCTTGTAAAAATATTCTTGAAGGGAATAAAAAGCTTTGCACAACAAGTAATCCTTTAATTGACGCTTAAAAACCTTGAACTCTTGAATACTTCTTATTTGAGAGGGCAAGTTATTATACAATCTTATTCCCATGTTAATCACACTCCTTTTACAACGTGAGGTGTTACATGGTTGGACATACAAATTCTGCTTATGTACTGTGTTATAACCGTGCACATCTGAATACGAGATGTTATATATCCTATTTTTCCTTAAAAAACACAACGTCTCAAAGATATACAGTGAAGTTAAGGTTAAAATTTTAAATTCACCAAAAAATTCTCTACACGATATCCTGTTATTGACTCTTTTGATCAGTCTTAAACATTTTTTTTTGGATTTTAAATACAGTTTGAATGTCCTTTTGACCACAGCCCCAAAAAATAATACCATATCTCAATAAAGATTCAAATTTCGCAAAATACACACTTCTCAAAATTGGAAGACTGACCAAATCTCGTAAGGATTTGATAAGATAGATGGTTTTGTTTAATTTTTGAACTAAATGGTGAATGTGAGAGGACCAACTTAAATTCTCTGTAATATATATACCTAAAAATTTTAAATTAGCTGTGTATGTTATTTTCTTATTATTCAAATAAAGTTCCGGTTTATCAATTTGACGGGGACCACGTCCCTGAAAAAAGAGTGCTTTTGTCTTTTCAATATTAATAATAAGATGATTTACCGCGAACCAATTTTCTAATTGATGCATAGAAACTATAGTTTTATCATTTAAAGATTTAAGATTTTTGTCAATAATTAGTATATTGGTGTCATCTGCAAATAAAACAACTTTCGCTTCATGAACAGCTTTAGGCAAATCGTTTATAAACATTAAAAACAAAAGAGGTCCCAGAACCGAACCCTGAGGAACACCGTACTTTATTTCCTTACACGAAGAGGAGAATGATTTTTGATTTGGAGACTTGGCATCAACATGGTCAATTTCTACAAACTGGGATCTACCCGTAAGATATGATCTCATCAAAGAGAGTGAAATTCCTCTAAACCCATAAAGTTCCAATTTAGCCAACAGTAATTTGTGGTTTATCACATCGAAAGCCTTGGAAAGATCCAAAAAAATACCCAAAGCAAAAAACTTATTGTCTAATGCTTTCTGAACATCCTCAATAAATGATTGCAGTGCTGTATGAGTTGATTTATTTTGTCTAAAGCCATTTTGGGCATCAGATATCAAATTATGTTTATTTAAGAAATTCACTACTCTGTTATATATTAATGTTTCAAAGATTTTAGAAAAAACAGGTAATAGTGAAATAGGTCTATAATTAGATAATTCTTGAATTCGTCCTCTCTTATGAATAGGGCGAACTTTGGCAATCTTCATCTGATCAGGAAAAATTCCAGTACAAAGAGACAAATTAAAAATAAATGTTAAAGGTTTACAAATAGGTTGAATACTAAATTTTACTAACTTTTCTGGGATTTCGTCATAGCCCGCGGAGAGTTTACCTTTTAGTTTACTAGTCACACTAAGTACCTCATTTTCTGTAATTGGTACGAAAAAAATCGATTTAGAAAATGGAGTAACTTTACATGCTTGGTCATACTTAGGTTTTTGATCATTTAATTGGTTTACCATTTTTCCTGCAATTTCAACAAAAAAAGAATTAAAATGACCGGGAGTGAGGAGGGGGTCTAAGTCAGTCATGGAGTCCACATCCGAGGTTTTATAATTTATTTTAAAAGCTTTCCCTGATTCAAAGTTTATAATTTGCCATAACGCTTTAGAGCGGTTTGTTGATTTTTGGATGAATCTGTCATTTTCTTTTTTACGAGCATCTGCTAACACGTTCTTATAAATTTTTTGATACTTTTTTATATAGTTCAAAGAATGCCTAGGAAGAATCAACTTTTTCTTTAAGTAACATAGAAATTGAAGCCGCTGTCTAGAAACTTTTATCCCTTTAGTAATCCATCTGGATTTGATGTTTTTTACATTTACAACTTTTTTTATATGAAACATATTCAAGAAAAGGTCCCGATACTTGTCTAAAAAAAGACTATAAGCTTTGTTTACATCAGTTTGGTGATAAACCTCGTCCCATACTTCCCTTGTTAACCTCAAGTTAAATAAGTCGATATTTCTTTTAGAGAAAACTCTTCTTTTGGTTTTTTCAGAGAAAGGAACATGAGAATTTTCTACAACTATGTTCATAATTAGCGCAAAATGATCCGAGTAGCCCATTTCGACAACATTTGTTGAAGTAGGATAAAATACTTTATTTCTAATCATTACATCAATTAGAGAACACGAGTTAGATGAAACTCTCGTAGGAGATTGAACCGTATTTAATAAGTTATTTGAGAGCAACAGATTTAATAGAGTCTTTTGAAGTGAATTCTTTTGGAGTAAGTTTATATTCCAGTCCCCACATATTACTAACAAGCAACCTTTGTTTAGTACCCTATTTATAGCCTCATCTATTTGATTGAAGAACATTTTTACGTCAGTATTTGGAGATCTGTATACACAGATTACAATGATTTTAAATTTCACTATTTCAATAGCTGATTTTTCCAGCGTTTTTTCTCTACCAAAGTTTTTTAATGGAGAAACCTCTCTGATCTTAATTGATTTGGAAACAAATATACAAGAACCACCATGCTTATCATTTATTCTACAAAAACTATCCGCAAGTTTATATTGATCAATATTTAGATGCAAGATTTGATCACTTAAAAGCCAGTGCTCCGAAAAGCATAAAATATCTGGCTTTTTGGGCCATTGCGAGAGCAGTGCATTTAATTCTAGTAATTTGTTGCTCAGACTTTGTACATTGTGATGAAGAATACTCAAATACTGAGTTAAATTTGAACTTTCTTTATATTTATTCCAAGGGTCTTAATATTAGACACAGTTGTTATTGGTTGATTGTTATAAACGATATTTACATCAATTGTGGATTTATTTTTAGTTTTAAAATGAATACAATGAGTTTTGTTAACATTTATTGAAAGTAAATTTGTCTTGAACCATTTATTTACGCAAGTGAAGGTGTTAGACATCTTATTTTGAAAGTCCCCTAAGCTAGAACCTTTGACTAATATGCTTGTATCATCAGCAAACAAAATAGGTATAGCATTACCGTCTACAATTTTGGGCAAATAATTGATATAAATAAGGAACAACAAAGGTCCCAGAACTGATCCCTGGGGAACACCATCAGTTATCTTTTCCCATGTAGAAAGATTTATTAGATTTGATTCCTCATTAGAAACCTGAGTTCTCTGATATCTGCTATTAAGATATGAGTGGTATATAAATTTAGCAACTGAAACTGTTGTTCAAGAATAAATATGAAGGCAAATAAAAATTGCTTGAACATCTGTTGTTATCTTTGAGTGTGTAGTTTCATAAATATCAGTTGTTATAAAATTAACTTTTTTTTTTTTCATTCTGACATTTTGGAGTTTCATTTTCTGCCAGTTGAACCAGTAGAATGATTATTAAAGAAAGTAAAATGTATGATCACTGTTACTCCCTGCTCATCCCAATTCTTGATCATTCTGGAGCTCTTCATAATCTTCAAAACCTTGTAGCAAACATGTTGGGAAAGTATAAACATGGACATGTAGACAGAAATGTATAAAGTGAAAAGCTTGGAGCCAAAATAGCAGCTGTATAAATTCATAGCCATTGTTCATAACTTGCAGTAGTGATTGTGNATTTGTGTAGTGTTACAGGAAAGAAGGTTAAGCCATATAGCTCTTGGGGAGATAAGAAATAACATTAGATATTTATGCACTAATATATGAACTTCATGGGGCGCATGCGGTAATGTAATTAGTTGAGACACTATGCTACAAGCCGGAGGGTCATGGGATTGAATCCTGATGAGGTGGATTTTTTTCGATTGACCTAATCCTTCCAGCTGTACTATGGCCCTGGGGTCGACTCAGTCTCTAACAGAAATGAGTACCAGAAATTTTGGGGTGTAAAGGGCAGGTGGCGCATAAGGCTGACAACCTTACTGTCATCTGTCAATTGTCTAGAAAATGTGGAAGCCTCGACATATGACAACCCTATGGGACTTCACGGCCTGTTGCAGGGATAGCTTACCTTTTTTTTGTGTGTCCTTCATTGTGTCACTAAATTGAAAGTATTATATTATGCTTAAAGACATAATGCGGTTTTCATTTTATCCTTTTAATAAAGAGAATTTTGTGATGCACTTATCTTATTTTCATTAATTTTTTATGTAACTAGCTTTTTCATAACACAGATTTATGGTTGCATTGCAAGTTATACCACATATAAGTTGTTTTTCTTCTCTGATTTTAGATTTTACCACGAGGGGTCAGTGGTGATGTATACAACCTGGCTGACTGCATCCTTCAGCAAGCTCTGGTTGGCCCTGGACCAAACCAGCTGGTTGTGTCATATCTCAAACATTCGCTTAGTTCACAGGTAATAAAATAGTTTAGGTCTTTTGATTTGTATGAACGGTGATATTGATGTAATTTATTTTCAGCTTTATGCGTTAAAATTAATTTGTTGGATTCAGAGTGCTTGCAGCAGACTACTGTCTTCTGAAATGTTATGCCTTGTAGTCTGGTGGAAATTCACTGACATTTCAGAGAAGTATACTGTTTCCTTCTTCAGTGATAAAGTGTAAGCCAAGCAATCAACCAGCAAGAAGCAAGCATGCCAGTTGGTGGTTGCTTCCTTGGTTTATTCTTCCCTGCAGATGGAGGCAGTAAGTTAAGCTGAAACATCAGTGAAATTCTCTTAGACCACATGGTGTCGCATCCAAAAAGACAGTTATTTTTATAAATAAGTTCTTTTCTTGAGAGATGAGGTTCTCATGATGGTAAGTGTGCAGATTGCTGGTTTATCAGTGTGGTTGAGTCATTACACACAGAAACATTTTCCGTTTTTAATGTTAAAAACAGGCATTTTTGTGTAAGATTACTGGGTCTTTGAAAGTGTTGGATGATGCTATAGCTGAATTTTTCATATCCATAGAACCATAACAAAACTTTCCAGATTTGAATCCATGTTGGGACAAATTTAAGCAGTTGGTGTAGAAATACCAGACAGGAAAGTTGTACATGAAGCACTGAAAGTGTGTGGCCTTTCATATCACAAGTTAACACCCAGTCAGTCATGAACCAGTAGTGAGCATTATTTTTGGTGAAAGTGTGATTAATTCTAAACAATAGTTCCATTTTTGACATTCAGATTACAAAATATTTTTATACATAATGAATCAGCTGAACTGGAAAAAAAAAACTGTTGGTGCATGTGGATATGTCTTATGCAATGTACATGAGTTTCATTGAGATCTGTGGAGTTATTCATTTTTACTTTTCCTATATGAACCATAATTTGTTAGTGCCACCTGATATGAGAAATAAATAAATAAGACTCTTCACTGAAAATGTACACTCCTGGGGTTCTACATCAGTTTTCCAGACAGTATATTTGCATGTTTCTGTGCCTGCTTCATGATATGAATTTTTCCAGCTTGTGTCATATGCAGCCGTCTTGCAGCGAATCAGTAAATATGATGGATTCCATAAACCTCACTGCATTATCAGTCTTCTTGAATTTCTTGAAGCCATCCAGGTATGTAACTTCAGGTTCCAGTGACATCTTAGTCGTGATATTCAGAATAAAGCGAAGTTGGAGATGCAAGTGTCTCGAGTATAATATAACCACGTCCTAAAATGATAAAAATATTGCTGTCAGCCTTATAAAACTGGCAGATATATTATCTCTTAT
This sequence comes from Cryptotermes secundus, assembly GCF_002891405.2. Taxonomy (NCBI): domain Eukaryota; kingdom Metazoa; phylum Arthropoda; class Insecta; order Blattodea; family Kalotermitidae; genus Cryptotermes; species Cryptotermes secundus. Next base: position 65,600 of record NW_019719362.1, on the reverse strand, counting down.
TTGCAGATGATAAATTATTATTCCCAAATTAAAATACAGACACCTCCCTGCAGCACCCAGAGATTTAAAATCCCTGTTGGCACTAACTTAGCTGACAAGTGGCGGTCGCTCGGCTGGTATAGTTTGCTTGCAGACTAAAACCACGCAGTATGTTTCTTTGTTTGTTCCTAAAAGTAATGTTTAAGCTGTAGGCTCCTTCTTTTTTAGATGTTCGAAACCCATATGAAGTACTGGATGTTCTTGTTTATTGTGGTTTATATTACAGTGCTGCAGGTATCATATGTAGGATGATTAATAATCGATAAATTGAAAAGGACTTGGAAGGAAGCAGTCTTCTAACTGAGGTGTGTTCCCAGCATTTTCCTGGAGAGGCTGGAAAAAATTGCATGANTTATTATTATTATTATTATTATTATTATTATTATTATTATTTTTGGATGGGGTGGGTTTCCCCATGCACTGCGACCAGTTATTGATCTATTGTGCATCCCCCTTTAATTTCTACTGTCATCATGCCCTCCCAGTACTGGTGCTCGCTATCAGCCCTGTTCTGCCAGCGAGGTTGGCCACCTCTCTGGCAGTGGTCCCTGATACTTCCCCATCTACCAGAGGAATTGGAAACTACTTGGGTGGGAAACTTGCCTAATTTTGCTCAGAGGTCTCCTTGAGACATGAGGATCTTTTACGTGCTGTAAATCTACAACACGGGACACACGGTTTGAAGTCCCTCCTGGAGGACTTGTTCCGTGAATTTTTCCGCCCTTAAAAATTCCATGACCTCCGCCGGGTTTGAACCCACGTACCTTTAGTCATGAGGTGGGAACGTTACCCCTAGACTACGGAGGCTGCTATGAAGCCAATTACTGTATCTGGTGTCCTGTGCGAGATAGATACAAGGAACCTCCCATTAACAAGCCCAGAGTGTCATTTTTTGCACCACCTTGCTTGCAAAGTCCTTTCTATCGAGTATTGTCACCTCTGCTGGAGGTAAATGCAGTCCTGTTACACCAGTGCTCATCTTCTCGTAAGTGCATTCTTTCACCAGGAAGATCAACAGGAGACATCAGCAGAAAACATTTTACTGTATGTTGGAATAGAAGTGTTTATTCTCTTGTTCTGTACAGGGAGGTATAACATGCCGAGGAAAACCAGAGGAAGGTTTGCTGGCAGCATCAGTTTTGTCTATAGTCCAGTGGCTTTTAACCTGCATGCAGCATGCCCTTAAGAATATGCCTGAACTCCGGAATGGCAACATTGAACTCACCTCCATGCTGGATAAACCGGCTGTTATCTTGACAGAGATACTCAAGTGCGACTTCCTCGTCGCCATGTTATATCTTGCCAAGCATGAGTGCAGAGGTATGAGGCATTCTGTTGCATTACTGTATGGTGGAATAGATTATTAAATGAAGACATTTGTACGAGGGTAAGTGAATAAGTAAGTTATAAATGGATGCATCAATGCAGTGGAAATATCCTGCGTCGCCTAGAGGCTGGAATGCCGTGAGCAGTATGCCTTTGTGATCCCAGAAGACTGTGAGCATCACATTCCTGGAGGATGGTGTCACCTTAAATTTTTTTTTTTGGCAGGCGACTCAGGATGTTTCCACTGCATTGACGTGCGCTTTGTCTCAGGCTGGTAATGGTGAACCCAAGACTCATCACCTGTGACGTTTCGGGCTAGCATATCGTGTCCTTCATTGTGGTAGTGATTAAGATGCTGTAATGCCAGACCCATTCTTTGCATTTTCTGTTGTGGGGTCAGCATGCGCGGGACGCATCGTGCACAGACTTTGTGAAAACCTAACCTGTCATGCATTATGAGGTGGGCCATGCCGTGTGAATACGTCTGGTTCCGACAGCAGCCAAAAGAATTTTAAGCTGCTGGTTTTCAGGGGCTTGTGAAATGATGAGACAAGTGCCTCGATGTACAGGGAGATTATGTTGAGAAATAAAAGCATTCTTCAAATCAGTACTCTTATTTGTTTAAGTTTTATATCCATTTGTGACCTATTGACTTACCTACGTATTTCAGTCATGAAAATTAAGGTTATGGTCTTTTGGGTTGTGACACCTTGTAGTCTAATAGGTAGATATGGACATTTTGGAGGATCGTGCTATTTCCGTCTTCACAGTCAAAGTAAGGAATTGATTGGGTTATGTAAGCAGTTTGCAAAGAAGATGGTAACTGACATCCAGGGAAGAGGAAGACTGGGTCAGTATAAATAGTGAACATTGGTGCTAACCGTGTATACTGGCCTTGGTCAGATTCTCTCCCCTCCCCCTCCCCATCTCCCTCTCTCTCTCCCATGGATCACAGTAATCTCTTCCTTTGCAACTTGCTTATGTGACCCTGCACCCTGTCCATTTCAACACTGAAGACGGAGGCAGCAGGTTCATCTGAAACATTGATATCCACCTGCTAGTCTGTATGGTATCACAACCCAGAATACTTTGAGCAGTCACTGCCTCAAAACTTATACACTTGGTCGTCGACGACCGGCCTCACTTGCGACCACAAAAAAATGAAAAATAAAAGATGATTAAAATGTAAAAGTTTTTAAAAATAAATTATAAAGATGACGTGTCTGTGATGAAATTAATCTGAGCCTGGCTCCCAATTCAAGCTCACTGAGCCAGACTCGTACGTGTATGGGCCCCTTAAGCTGCAAGGAGAGAAGATTGCTGTAGCAAGTTGAGGTTATGAACTCTTGCTTTTTATCAGTAGCGGTATTTTTTAATGAGATTGAATCCATGTACAACTGTTTCATTTCACAGATATATACCATGAAGTTGTCAAGAAATGTCACGAGCTGGAAGCATTGTTGAGTCAGAATTCATTCCAGCCCAGTGTTCCTATTGGAGATTCAATGAGGTATTATAAAGAGGGTGTGGATTAGATGAGATTAAATGAAATTGATAAAGAATACCTGTCAATGAACTCTGACCAGTTTTGGTATGTTATACATCACCTTCCTGAATTCTTGCTTTGAACAGATGCATGAATTTGCCATCCGCAGACCCTCAGTTATGTAACACATGCATAAACTTCTTATTCCAGAACATGATGACTGTAATATGTCTAATGTTGTGGCATTCCTTAATCGTATCAGCGTAGCTAGTAGTATTTCAGCTGGTGCACACACCCACAAACAGTTCATGTGTACTGGCAGACTTGTCCCCCCCCCCTAGCACTACAGCCCCAGTGGGCCTAGGCCTACCGCCATGAACTTCTCTGTTCACTTTTATTGTTCCTTGCATCCTGTTGTGTACTAGACGAATGTTAAAGTTAATCTACCGACCACACAACACGTTTTTTATTTACTGCCACACTACATGTTTCGACCTCAGGAGGTCATCATCAGGTGTACGAACACAATTTNAGTAGCCATCACGACAAGGAACGTAACAGATCCCACATCAGAGGACGCCGAAGAACGACAAGACCTTCAAAAAGTGAAAGGGCAGTCAATGTGACGAGTGAAGTTTATTTTTCACGAACTTTCTAAACAAGTGATAATAACGTAACTGGCTACAGGGAACTGAATTTTGAATTTTAAATCTTAATTTTTGACATTGGTATTTTTAACTTGTATTTTATAAGAAGAGCTTTTTAACTTATATATTTTTAACTTATATGGTATAAGAAGAACTTATACATATTATTTGAGCGTGAATCTGAACAGGATACAGGATGGAAATTAGTGGAGAAAGGAAGTGATTGCGTGTGATTGTGAAATTGTGTTCGTACACCTGATGATGACCTCCTGAGGTCGAAACATGTAGTGTGGCAGTAAATAAAAAACGTGTTATGTGGTCGGTAGATTAACTTTAACATTCTCTGTTCACTTCGGTTTTCTAGATCTTACACATTCAGTAGGACTCCTTGGGCGGGTGATCAGCTCGTCGCAAGGCCTCTACCTGTACACAAACACAGAAAAATGCACACAGACAAACTAAACATCCATGCCCTGAGTGGGATTCGAACCCACGATCCTGGTTTCCAAGCGAGTGAAGACAGTACATGCCTTAGAACGCTCGGCTACCGGTACTGGCGGCAAATTTGTCAGTAGTTGCAGTTTTCTGGTGCATTATATGTTATGATCTTGAAGCTAAAGGAGAGCGTGCGGATACTGATAAACATAAAGAAAAGGTAAAGCTATCCCTATAACAGGCTGTGGAGGCCCATAGGGTTCTGAGATGTCAAGGCTGTCACATTTTCTAGACGGTTGGCTCCCAGATGGCGGTGAGGATGTGAGCCTTATGCGCCAGCTGCACTTTACCCCCAGGAAGATTTCTGGTACTCATTTCTGTTAGAGGCTGAGTCGACCCCAGGGCCATAATGTGGCTGGAAGGATTAGGTAAATTGAAAAATCCAGTGAACTCATTAGGAATTGAGCCCACAACCTTCTGGCTTGTAGCATAGTGCCTCAACCAACTGCATTACTGTGTGTCCCACACTATCTTCAGAAAAATAAATGCTTAGAGTTTACTAAGTCTCTTTAACTGACACTGTTCAGATCTTCTGACAGGTATGTATTTTGCATTGTAGTTTGAGGATCTTATGGTCGCATAGAGCATATCATTTTGTCACTTTTTTTTAAATCCACCATGTAACATTTTTGATTTTACATTTTTACCTACTATTAGATAGGCCCCTCTAAAGTCTGGGAAATGCATAATTTTAATCTTGTACTTTTTTTAATAATTGATGTTTTAACTTGAGGTTTATCCAGGCACAAATAGCCACAGGTGGTGACATGGCTTTAAACCTCCTTTCACAGAATTATTCCCTTGTCTCTGAGGTCTTCCAAGACTTGACTTGTTTGGCTTTGGATCCGTGGAATGCATGCACAGTGGGACAACCATTTAATGTTCCTAGATTTAAGCTTCTGCTTCGTTTAATATTCAGTTTCAATGATCCCAAGTCAGTAATCTCATTGTTAAATTACCTCCATTATAGATTTTCCTCAGTTTAGTGTTCACATATACTGCTTCCAGAAGGAAGCTTAAATGGGGGTTTCTCTGCGGGTGATTCGCTTGGAGGAGGCCTACAAACCGTTGTAAAATGTGCAATAATTTTGAAACTTGGTGAGTACATGCCTTGGAAAATGTGTAGGTAATTGGGTTACAGATGATGCTGAAATTGGTTTCCCTCTGTTGGGAGAGAGAGCTTGACACGACAGTCTATGTTTATATGTATTATTCCATATCACAGTGCGTAGAATTACGGACTGAAGGAAATAGCAGGAACCAGGCATGCACCAGGTCAGTGTTGCAAAGTGCACATGGTTGCCAAGTTTATTTTTTTTCAGTAAGTTATTGCATAATTTATGATTATTAACTTTGGGCCACTTCAAAGTGAATCATAATGTCTGCCTGTGTCCAGCTAAAGCTTTGTAATGTTTACAGGAAGCTGCGTCAGTTGGATATCAGCAGCGACGGTGGAGTGGATGGGAAGCCTGATGACACAGAACCAGTTACGTACTGCTTGCAGGCTCTTTTGGCTATTGAAGTACTTCTGAACCCGAGCTCTGACACACAGATGTTTGTCAATGAATTACTGATGGTCCAGAGATTAAAGGTAATGTCATTGGGTTTCTGCTTGTGAACAGTTTTGGAGTTATGAAGAGTTCTGTCTTCTGGGATATAACGCCATATAGTTCACTGAAAGTCATCTGATGTTTCAGAGGAACATGTTGCCCCCATCTTCACGGTTTAAGAATAAGGAAAGTAAAGAACCAGCATGAAGTAGGTAGTAAGCAGAGCTGCTTGGCTATGAGAACCAAATTAAGGGAAATTCTATGAAGGAAGCTTCATACCTTCTTTCAGGGAGTAGATGAGAGGTTTCTATGATTTAGGGAGGGGTCATCCTCCCTGTTCATGTAAATGGCATGTAGCTGTATCTCAGTCGGCTCCCCGATGATATGGCACATGTATCTGTATTTATCGGAGAGACTCGAGTCTTTTCTACAAATTAATGTTCGTTTGTTTCACACAGGGTTACAGCATGCCTCGTCTGTACTCGGAGGTTATGCGAGCTTGCCTCATCACTCTAAATGATGCGCTGGGAATGAGTATTGAATCACAGTGGGGTGCTTTCACATTCCTAAAAGTACCACACATTTTGCGGCAGCTACACTTCACCATTCGAGGTGAGCAGATCAGGTACACTTTGATCTTGAAGCAAGGCATTATACTGAGTTTGAGTTACTTTATGACTGATGGTCAGGAGAGGACGGGTCCGTCTTTTGTATAAGCTGCTGGCCCTTGCTCTTTCTCAGGTCCGAGTCTCTTGGGACTCGCGAACATAGTTTACTGTCTCAGATTTGAGACTTCCCTTTTTGTCGCCTCCTACGACTCGCAGGGTGACGGTGGAGGTATTCGATCCCGCCTCCTCACGGGGAAGGCATTGTACTGAAATCCGTTGGCCACTTTTAATTGTGGTCTGCTTGGGCCTGATGTAGTTTACATGAGGATGGTGTCCAGATACTCTATACTAGAATGTAACTGTATTGTATATCTTAAGGATGGGGTGTCTGATGAGATGTAGGTAAAAGGTATAAGATTGACACTACAGACTGTTGTGAGTCTTGGCTTTATTGTTAATATATACCTCCAATATCTATTCTTTGTTAGTGTCTAACGCAGCTGCTTTACCCCCAGTGAAAGAGCTCCTACTACCGATTGTGTAGGAGGCTGGATGGGTGCTGGAACCAGTTTAGATGCAATGGAAGGAAGAAACGTTTCAAGCCCTTCTGGTGATCAAACCTGGTTTTCCTGTCATCCAGCCTGTAGCCTAATAACTATACAGACTGAGCTGCTCAACTTTTAAGATGTGGGTGCATGTGGGGGGGAATAGAGATATTAAGATCTGTAATTTTTCTTTGAAACTCTTTTCACCTAACTGTATCATAACCCTCAGTCCATTGACATTGGTTTTTAAGTTGTGGTGTGAATTGTTTAATGCGCTGACTGTTTGACCAGCCAGTGATATATAATCAAGTTTAAGTTGTTATTCCTGTTTCCTTGTCACAGGAGGTGAAAATGGTGATAGACAACAAGAAAAGCTGGAGTTCTCGCAGGATGTGGTGGATGCATTAGAATTGCTGCTACAATACACACCGCTGTTGGACATCATGGATGCCAAGTGTTCGTGTAACTGTATAGAGTGTCTGCTCAAAGAACTTCTTAGGAACGGTTTGGTCACTGAGAGTCACGTTGCACACTTCACCAGTAAGAGGTGCGTCTTGCCACCAGCGCTCACTTTCCAGGATGAGAGGTACTTTATAACCGCGCATTTTTCAGTGTGCTGATTTTTGATGGAGTTGACTAGCATGCCAGAATATTATATTATTTAGCATGTTATGTTGTTTGAGGGAGTAGATCAAGATTCATATCAAATACAGTGGAATCCCCATGTGGTGATTCGAATCTCAGCAATGCTTCTGGCTGTCCTGATTTGGGTTTCTCATGATTTTCCCCAGTTCCTCCAGGAAAATGCTGGGCTAATACGTTGATTAGGCCACAAGCACTTACTTCCAAATTGTTTCTAATTTGTCATTCCTCCTACTATTTGATGCTGTATAGTCTAGATAGTGTCAGCATTAAATAGCCTACTTAAAAAAATAAAATATCTACTACCAGATCAGGGCTTTATGTATTTTCCTTAGTTCTTGGTTAGGTCCGATTCTTCAAGGCCCCCCCTCCTGCCCCCATTCAGTTAGTGGTCAGCATACATTCCTTAAAATTTTCCCCTCCTGTGTATTTAATACAGGAAGCATGTGGTAGCATGGTTGAGGCACTATGTTAAAAGCCGGAAGGTCACGGCTTCAGTTCCCAATGAGGTCATTGGATTTTTCAATTGACCTAATCCTTCCAGCTGCACTATGGCCCTTAGGTTGACTGACCCTCTAAGAAATGAGTACCAGGAATCTTCCTAGGGATAAATGGTGGCTGGCAGTTATGGCTGACAACCTCACTCCCATCTGTGAGTCAGCTGTCTATAAAATGTGAGATCCTCAATCTCTCACAACCCTATGGTACTCCATGGTCTATCCCAGTGATACTTTACTTTTTTTTTTACCTTTATGTATTTAATACAGGGAGGATTTTTACTTTGTTGACTGGTTTCACAGCGACTGGTGCACTGCCAGTTGTGAGGCCCATATGAATTTTACCAATGAGTCAGCATGCCTGACAGCTAATAACGTTTGGAATGAAGTAGTTACACTTCACAGATCACTGGAGGTGTTGAAAATGCTGTCCCTATACATGTAGATATGTTTTGCAATTAATTGTTTCATTAAAAAACACAGGTACAACAATCTTTGCATTTACAGCATATCAGACACCAACTTTCACTGGATGGAGCGGGACTTCATGGGTTAGATATGGATTCTGCGGACTCCAGTAGCGATTATTTTGCATATTTATATATCCCTGCAAGTGAAACCACACTTCATCAGAAAAGAATGCCAGTTGTGGATCAGTCTCACCTTTGATGACAGACTGTAGGAACCATCTGCTAAAATGAACCCTCTAGCTGGATCATACAGCTGCAAAATGTGTGTGGATTACTGTTGTCTTATAGGATCTAAGCTTCAGCAATTGTGTTGCTGTTCTTGCACTAGACTTTGACACTGCGGTCTCTTGAGCTAGACATTTCAGTGATTTGCTAGGTGTATGTTCAGGTCTGGCCCAAATGTCTTCTCACTTCTCTTCAGTAAGTACCTGGTGCTTATGTTTTTGTTTCTTGTATGTTAAGAGTCTCATTGTTCTAAGTCTATTCACCAATTTGTGAATTGTTTGTCTGCTGGGAACATCTTCATCACAAACTTACATCAAAATTTTCGCTGACACTTTCTAGCAGATCTGTATTTCACATAGGTGTCATACAGAAATACACATTGCTCTGAGTATACACCACACCGCTTACTAACTGTAACTGAGAACAAATGGTTAATGGAGTTGATAAGTGCTGCCTACTGATGAAAAATCATAAACTCTGATGCATTAACTTCACTACTTGCTGCAAAACATGATGTTGTCAAGTGGTCCACAAGTTAATTACATGCATTCATTCCAAACATTATCGGCCATCAGGCATGCTGATTCATTGCCAGAATCTGTATGCATGTCATGGCAAAGCACATTGGTCACCGTGAACCGGTCAACAAAGCTAAAAAAAACTCTGTATAATTTTATCCTTTTCAGTCATGGATCATGTTTCTCATGTGTACCTCACAACTTAAGAAGACACCACTGCTTGTTATATGTATATGTGTTTATCTTATGCTTTGTGTTAGAAGTGAAAGGTGTCCTGTTTGCATTTGCATAGCACAAATACATCACAATATATTAATTACATGCAGCTAAAATCTGTTATGGCTAAAGGAATAGAACTGTTTAGATTGCTGTAATTGTTCAGGCAACTATCTGCACTAGTATAAAAGTGCATGCTATGACATACGGCAGCTTATCTCATGAGCACACTCACTGTCTACTCAGTGGTTCACATTTTCTTTTGTATGACAGCAGAATCATGAGAGTGTTTTGCATAAGCATTTTGAATTTAGTAGAACTGAACGCTGATAAGTGAGTTAAATTTCTTAGAAAATTTTGTGGAACCCCCAAGGAAATTCAGTGATTTTAATGTTTTAATTTTTATGACACTGGTTTCGAAGCAGGGTATATGTTCTCCCACGAGGTACATCATGCTTCAGTAGGTGGTACTCATGATGTAGTTCATATAGTGTCAAATATGGGTCAGAAGAGGGTAAAAAGTCTTGACAGTTTTTTTCTTCCTACAAATTCATGTATCCATGGAGTCAATAGAGTTTGTTTACAATAAAAATATTTTGTATCTTGTTGCCTTTATATAATATATTGTAACACATAGTCTCTGAGCTAAAATTTAAGTTTATGTTTGAAAGTGGTACACAAAATCTAATTTGATACCAAGGGGTACATTGTCTGAAAAAGATCTGGAAACGGTGAACTGCGGCAAGTCTTGATTTCCTCAAGACTAACAGGTGCATAAGTATTAGTGGGTGACCCAAGTAATTTCATAAGTTTCCACCATTTTTATCCACATTAATGCTGCTAATCTGGAAAGCTTATGTGTTAAAAAACAAGACTTATAGCCTGAGCTTAGAATTTGCATCCAACAAGAAGTCCATATTGTCAGGCTTTGGGTTTTGTTCTCACGGACAAACTTCTGTAGTTCACTGATGTGGGCAACACGACAATAAAATTTTAAAAATATTTGGATCACCAATTAATATATAAGTAATGTAAACAATTTTGAACTGAAAAAGGGAGTAAAAAGTTATCCCTAATCTTGACACACTTTTGAAGCTTCTTGCTACAGATTTATGATGGAACCGATGTTGTGATAATGGAAGCTCATAGCATTGCATTTTCTGTCTAAATACACAGATTAAGGATTTCTGAGGTTGAAGTTATTTTGATGTTATGACTTTATAAATGTTGCAGATTTTTAATGAATGTGAAATTGAGTAGCTATTCAGTCTTTGAGATCCTCAAATATCTGGCATGCTGATAAATGCGCGGTAATATAGTAAAGTAACCTAACTGAATAATTAAATGTGAGACAAATGTAATGTGATAATCTTAGTAGGCAGAAAAATATGTATGGGACTGAAGTGGCATTTGCATGTCTGTGAAACCTAGAATAATATATTCTCTTGAAAATTACCAACATCACATCGTCTATCTTAAATTTTGTCTTCACGTTGTGCTGATTCTTTTTATTTATGTTCAGTGTAACCCCCATTTAATGTTCTTGATTTCAGGTTTAACTTGTTAATACTCACTTTCAGTGATCCCAAAAGAAACCAAACTGTATTTGTTCCAGTCTTTAGGATAATGCTTTGTCTTTCGGTATGCATTGCTCTGTTATATTCCACCCTTTTGAGGGCATGCATGTTTGTAGTCCAGCAGGATTATTGTCACGTTTTTCAATGCAAGTGTCATCCCCAAGTGAAAATCTGGCCACCAGCACCTATTCTATTAGGAGATTTAAATGCTTGTTTTTGGTTAATACTGTATCATGGCCATAATGCAGATCTTTTGTGTTTGTGTGCGTTGTGTCTCTGATATTGGTTGGTTAGATTAAAGATTTTTCACATGTCCTGTGAAAATATTAGATAAATAATTGCAGTAGCAGATGTTTTCTACATTTAGAGTATAATTTCAGAGGATAAGTCAACAGATATTTCCCACTCACTCATAGAGCAGAGCCCTTCTTGAGAAACCGCTGATTGTGCAGTTACCCAAAAACTTCCCAACATTTTATGGTACCAAGAAGTTCATTACTGTGTTAATAAGAGTCCTCCACTGGTCCCTAGCCTGAGGCAGATCAATCCAATCCAATCCATACCATCCCATCCTGTCTCTCTAAGATCCATTTTAATATTGTCCACTGAGCTATGTCTTGGTCTTCATAGTGTCTCTTTCATTCTGGCTTTCCCACCAATGTCCTATATGGATTCCTCCTCTCCCCATTCGTGCTACATGCCCTGCCCACCTCATCCTCTTCGACTTGATCATTGTAATTATACTTGGAGAACAGTACAAATTACGAAGCTCCTCATTATGCAGTTTTCTTTAACCTCCTGTCACTTCGTATATCTTCAGTCCAGATATTCTCCTCAACACCCTGTTTAACAGATATTGCTCATGTAAAAAAATCACTGGTGGAAACTGTATACTATTCCTTGTTTGCAAAGCTCATTAACTGTAGGGTGTCAAGCGTAAGGTACCAGATTTGCATTAATGTAGAGTAATTTTAAATTAAACATATGCAAATATTGTTATAAAATTCTCTAGAAGCTTTCCTTATTATGCTTCAATAACTTGACAGAATTTCAGCTGTGATTGAGAAAGGGTTAACAGACACCAAGTATGAGGGCTTGTAACCTTTTCACTGTCACATTTTTCAAGTTCTAACAAATTTTCCAGCCAGATTTCTTTTGTTGCAAATTTGTGTTTATATTGATATGAGCTGTGGGATTGTTGATGCTTGAAGAGACAGCCACCTATTAAACTTCTATAAAAACTCCGTGATTTCAGTCCACAAGCTAACTATACCGACTGAGCGACTGCCGCTTGTTGGCGAAGTTTAGTGCCAACATTTTGCGGATAGAGGGTGTCCCATTGTCAGCGCAACGAATCCCCACAGCCGTTAATTTCGGTTTTCTAGACCGGAGCCTCTATTTCCTTGAAATAGCTCAATTATAATCATGAGGCTGAGTGGACCCTGTTCCAGACCCACTACTACTCAGAAAAAATCTGGTAGCACAGGGAATCGAACCCGGACCTCTGGATCTATAGCCAGGAACGCTGACCACTAGACCACTGAGGCGCAGATATTTATTGTTGCTGTAATGAATGTATGGGCGAGCTTCTTACAGCCACTACAATACACTTCAGTATTCCAGTCTGTTGTGCTTTTGTTGTATCTCCGGTTGTTCCACCCTGTGTAGCTTAGGTGCTGACTGTAGGGAGATCACTGCTTTCTACAGTTCCATAACTATATTGTACCACTCTGTTTCCATGGAGACCTATTACTGAGTCATTGTGTAACGGAATATTTCCAAGCTGTGATCGATGACTAGCATGTGGGTGGTATGTTGTCACTAACAGCGTGTGAACCAGTGGGTGTTGGAGCTGCTGTGGTTTGCGCCTGTTCGCTAGTTCTTGATTCAGTGTGGGTGGCTCCCACACAGAATTTCATTGAAATTTTAATGGTAGGAAGTGCATTGTCTTTATCACATACATAGCTTGAATGTAGCACCAGAATTCAAATCTTTGCACTGCTCTCTTTCCTTCATTTTCGTAAAGTGTGCACTCCGTTGTGTAAGATTAAGGCATTTTGGCATCATGTCCCAAAAGTAATTTTAATACTTGCTACAGTGAGAACCTCAAATCTTATCTTTTTTTTTATTGCTAGTGGGGTGGGACTTTTTTTTATTGCTAGTGGGGTGGGACTAAGTCACTTGTACTGTGGCCACTTCTGGCCTATTGTACCAGCCCCAGATGATAGTTGAGGGTGATTGTGGCAAGGGAAACCGAAGTACTCGGAGAAAACGTGCCTCAGCGCTACTTTGTCCACCACAAATCCACTTGACCAGATGAGGGATCGAACCTGGGCTGCCGCGGTGGGAAACCAGCAACTAACCCCTTGAGCTGTGGTGTGGCCGAAATCTTATCTAAGTAATATTTTAAAATTTGGATGTAATCTCGAAGATAACACCACATCACAAAGATGATGTTTATGGACATAATCATTGTTTATTCTTACAAAAGATGCTGTACAATTTGGACAAAATTCTTCATTGTTTAGTTACATAACGATTTGTATGCCATAGGTCATTGAGATTGTCTTCATGTACTTGGGTTAAAACTGTCTCTTGGTATGGCATATCTGTCAATAGAAGGAACTAAGTGTGTTATATTGATGTTCAGAGGAAAGAACAGTCTTCCATGCTCTTTGCACCTCTGGTTATTCAAGTGTGATGTGTGAAAGTATTATGGGGTTTGTCTGTGGAACAGCATTTCTCTCCAAGTGGCCTTGGCACCTCTAGCAGGTGGTTTTGTGGTAGGGCATGACAGATGGCTATTGTTTAAACAAATGGTACCTTTATTTATTATTATTATTAGAGGGGGTGGGTTTCCCCATGCACTTAGACCAGTTATTGGTCCATTGTGCGTCCCCCTTTAATTTCTACTTTCGCCATACCCTAGCGGTACTGGTGTGTGCTATCAGCCCCATTTAGCCAACGAGGTCGGCCCTCGGTACCTGATATTTCCCCCATCTACCAGAGGCATTGGAAACTACTTGGGTGGGAAATGTGTTGCCTAATTTTGCTCAGAGGTCTCCTAGAGACATGAGGATCTTTTACGTGACGTAAATCTACAACACGGGACCCACGGCTCCCGGCTTCCTCCCAGAAGACTTGTTCCCTGAATTTTTCCGCCCTTAAAAATTCCACGACCTCCGCCGCGTTTGAACCCACGTACCTTGCTCCATATAAGATTTTTTTTGTGTTTAGAGACTGGGGTAGATATGGTATAGATATTAGAACAGTTGCGATAAAACATTTATCTGATGAACAGGGAAGCAGTAACTGCTACAGTACAGAAGCTGGACCAGGCAACCAGTCCAGCTTCGTCAATACCAAAAGTGATAGTGAGAGCAGAGCCGACACTGGCCAGGATACTGAAAACATTGGATGCAGACTATGTCAAGGTGCAGGTGAGATGCTGCAACTTATTACCTGATAATTTTATAATGAAGAATACATTTGCATTATCAGTGCATCTGTGTATCTCATTTGTGTGTGCCTGTTCTCCTAGTAACTTTTAAAGCATTGGGTATATTTTTATGAAACTTGGTATAAATATTGTGGCATATGGATCCATTGCTAGGCAACGCCTGCAAAACAAACAACAAAACAATGGCCATTGCTTTGCAACACCTCCATAAATATGCAGTAGTACTGGAGGGGTTGCTATGCAGCGGCCCGTGTGCAGCAGTAGAAATACTGTTGGAAGTGGTTTTTTATATGGGTCCACTCTAAGGCTATCGCACTCGACCAACCAAGTTGAGTTAGTGCAGGGCAGTGGTGTACAGAGAGTTGGTTGGTGAGTGAGTTAGCTAGCGGACTGCTGTGGTGAAGATGGTAGCTGCGGCACAGGGGCAGTTCAAGAGTCCAGAGGAAGGGGAACATCCACCATTGGACGCTGTTACCAGGCAATGAGTGGTGAAGACACAGCAGACTGAGAAGACTTAGCACATGCTGTAGTGAACTGCAGAGTATGTGAATTAGCGGTAGCGCTGTAGTTACAATCTGTAAGTGTTTAATATGTCAAATTACCAATCCAAATGCTGTCTGTAGTCACTCATACACGCAACAAGGGCTGTGCCATAGCTCAGGCGGTTCGTCACTGGCTTCCCACTTTGGCAGCCAGGCTTTGAGCCTGAGTCAGGTCATGTGGGATTTGTGGTGGAAAAAGTGGCACTGGGGTAGGTTTTTCCTGAGTACTTCAGTTTCCCCAGTCAATCTTCATTCCACCAATTGCTTCACAATCACCATCATCTATCATCTGGCGCTGGTACAATAGGCCAGTAGTGGCCGCAGTACCAAGTGGACTGAGTCTCACCTCACTACACGTGACAATATCATGCCATTTGAGGCTGTTCCATCTTTGTGCTTTATAAAACTATACTGCTGTACTGTCTGTGTTTCTGTACCTGTGCCATTGATTTGGTTGAGGGTGTTTATGGATTACATGGATATGGATTATGCTCACTTTGCTGTATATATTTTTTGATATCTGTTGTAGTAGTTTTTCTATTAGTAGCAGCAGCGGTGGCAGGGATGGCTCAGTCAGTATAGCAACAGGCTACAGACTGGACAGCCAGGGATTGCTTCGTGGCAGTGGCAAGAGATTTTGTTCTTTTCTACAGTGTCCAATCCAGCTCTGGGGCCCACCCAACCTCTAGTCCAATGGCTGTTGGGGGCTCTTTCCCCAGGGGGTAAAGCGGCCGGGGCGTGAAGCTGACCGCTCACCTGCATATTTTTCTGAGATCAAGAATGGTGGAGCAATGCCTCTTGTTCCCATATATCTTCATGGGATGGTGCTTAATTATTAAGGACAGAGGCTTTACTTTTATTCCCTATTTACTGCTAGTAGTTCATATATAGAAATGACAGATGACAAGGGTACTTTTGTGTGTTTGTGTGCACGCCCTCCCCTTATTTTGATGCACATTAATTTGCAGCTGGTAGGACTGAGGTTGGTGATGACAGTGGTTGTGTGCTCTAAGGCATGCTCTGTTTTCTACCTCTCAAATAACACTGAAATCATGGCTTCAAATGTATGTTTGCGTTGCCCTGTCTTGTGACAGGCCAATTACCCATCCTAGAGTCCTATCAAATGTCCATAAATAAGATTGTGAAGCCTGGAAAATTGGAGACCTTGGACAGCAGTGTTCTGTTATGCCGTGAAGGAGTGACGAAACCCACGAGGAAGGGAAGGGTTCAGTTGGTTTGTATGAATGTTGCAGGAAGCACTTCTCAGCGTACTTTGCCAGGTGCTGACAGGAAAGAGCTTCGAACTGATCCTGGCTGTAGCTGCTGTAGAGGGGAAGCTGCGGACATTTGTGACTAAGCTGCTGAAATTCAACGAGTGCAGTAAGCAGATTGGAGGAGAGGGAGGGAAGGCTTCGCAAACGAGGGCCCTGCTGTTTGATGTTACCTTCCTGATGCTGTGCTCCATTGTTCACACATATGGCCCAGAGGTGAGCCAGTCTTATTCAGGTGGGTTTATTTTATCTTTCTGAATTACCGCCAGATTATATCCTCATGTCAGTGCCACAGTGGGTGTCATTTTTATAAGATGGCCCAGATTCACCCCCTTCAGGAATAAGCCAGTTTTCTTTTTGCTGGATATGAAGTTCCTACAGTGGTGATTGAGATTAGTCCAGTAAAGTTCACTCACAGAAAATAGTACTAGTATTTCAGTTTTCTTTTTCAGTGCACCTCTTGAACACTGGGATTGCGAGGTCATATTTGCAGAGTGTGGATATGTTTCCACATTTTTTTGAGTTGCCCTTACTTTTCTTGTGTGCATAAGCCTTCTGGTAGGTTGATCCCTGTCAAAAGAATCCTACCAAATACAGCAAAAATCTGAATTTAATGTTTCAGCATCAGTGAAATCCTGTATCTGATGGACTATTTTTCTTCTTGTCCCAACCAAAGCTAAATATAAATGCTATGTAGGATTTGAGGTTCTCACAGTGGTGGTTATGAAGAGTTCTATCTTCTGATTCTGAATCTTTAAGATTTTCCTCAATTTAATGACCAAATCCAGTGATTCCCAAAGAAAACTTCAGTATGCAGTGTGATGTGCTACTCTCCGACAACATTGTCTCATTAACAGTGAAGTATCAGAGTATGGTGGAGTTTATGTCAATTGTGATATTTCAGAGAGAGATTGTGTGATGATTCACAGGTCGTGTTGTCTGAAGAAGGGGGTGATTCCTTCTTTGAGCAGTGGGTCAGGGAGTGCATGGTGGAACGTGGACGACCCAAGTCGCCTGACCAAATGTTGCAACATTGTGACCCTGCTAGGGTTGATGCCCTTCTTGCTCAGTTCAACTCTGCTGATGGGGATTTTAAAACTAGGTACTTCTTGTTAATTTGTCCCTTTTCATTACAAGATATTGCATAAATACAGCGAAACTCTCTTGTAACTAGACAGGTTTACTGTGTTCTTCAGGTCACTGATACAGAGGCTGTGGAAGGAAGTCCCATGGATAGTGGGGATGATGCCTCTTGAGGTTTCTGACTTCCCTTCTAATGTTGAATCCTTTTCCGGTACCCTCTGGCCTAAGGCAGCCATAATTCTTTGCCATTAGTAATACCAACATTATCGTGAACAGAATGGCTGTGACTGGCAGGGAAATGTTAACAGTTTGAGGGAGATGTTGAGGGATTTTTTCATGAGACTTTTTTCTGTGGCCTCACCATAGCAAAGGTTGTCACTCCCAATATTTGTTTGAACGGAACATCTATAGACAACTGGAGGGGAGTGTTGAGCAGTGGAGGGGGAGATATAACAGTTCAAGAGAGGTGTGGAGAGGGTCGATCAGTAGGTTTTCTTTCTTTGGGCTGAGTGTGTTGTAATTCTTAGGACGGTGAAGTGTAGGAGGCTATGATGGGTTGGGAAAGTGGCCAGGATGGGAGAAACAAGTAATGCTTATAGGCTTTTGATGCGGAAACTGTAGGTCATGGAACACTGATGAGGAGACTAATATTAAGATGAGGTTTGGGAATGTGCATTTTATGTGTCATAAATAAATAAATAGATAAATAAATAATACCTCTTATGTTCCAGCCAAGTTAAGTGGCATGAAGTGTGTCTCCATGTCCCAGCTGCCATCAGGGAGGTGTTACTAGCGTGGGAGCATGGCGCAGTCACAGCGAACGATGTGAAACGAATCCTTGATGCTATGAGATCACGGATGTGCTGCCTTCCGGTCTGTGCAGCTGCATGGCTCTGCAGCTACATGCAGGTTTCTAATTCACTGATTCACAATTTTCCTAGGAACGTATGTTCAGGTTTTTCTTTTTCTAATCATCTGACATCTTTACTGAAAAATATTGTATGAAACTTTCACAGATCATTCTGCACGCTCACAAAATTTATCACACTAAAACATGTTCCATGTGATGTTCCCAAAGATCTTGAACCATCATGGCCATAGATCCGTGTTCATCCCATAGCCTCATGTAGTTATTGCTAACAGATGTGACATGGTAAGTGAAAAATACGTTCAGTGTGATAAAAGAATGTCTGCCAGGAAAGTTGCAAAATTTTAGGTTCGTCTCACGTAGTCTCTCTCTCAACACACTAGAGTTTAACCGCATGCATTTTTCACTTGTCAGCCATTTCTTTTCCAAGTAATTAAATTTTACATGAGAGTATTATGTTTTACTATGTTAGGGCAGAACCCTATTAATTTTACCACTACTTAGTAAAAGCCAGGATAGCTCAGTTGATATAACAGTGGGCTCTGAGCTGGACAGTTGGGGTTTGATTCACGGCAGGGACAAAAGATTATTGTCTACCCAGTCCCCTGTCCAGTCGGTACTTGGGGAATCTTTCTGCTGGGGTAAAATGGCCATAGCATGAAGCTGACCACTCACCCATATAACTTCATCTTTCTTTTTTACTCTCCGCTGAGTAAGCAAGGAGGTAAATAATCAGTATATGTATGTATATAATTAGGTAACAAAGTCCACAGAGCAGGGTTCATCTACAGAACCTGATACATCAAATAGACTTGAAAGGATTCTGACAATGGTGTATGCTGTAGAGAACTATTAGGCTTATTTTGGACTCTATCCATCGACTGGTATATATGAGAAAAAACCACAACGTTTCGGAGACTGGATCTGTCTCCATCCTCAGGTGGATGGGGCAGGATAGACCTCCTCAGTTGGCCCAATTAGAAAGAGCTAGTCTCAATCACGGGACACACCCTGGGCCCTGACTGTTGATACTGAGTTGGATTTGAGGTTTCCAGAGTGGGGACTATGAAGGGTATTGTTTTCTGGAATGTGACATGTTATAGTCTGGCAGAAATTCACAGGTGTTCTTCCAGAATGTAAGTAAACCTCTACTGTTGTATGCAGGTCACATCCTAGAAGATAGTACTCTTCATCCTGATTGAGTTTATCATGGCTTTCTTCAGTCGTTCTAGGTAACTGCTGGAGTAGCAACTTAATTTAGGCCATAGCTACTTTGTTACACACTATTTATAATTTATTATTCGCTGTACTCCAGTTGTTCAGTAATATGTAATCTGTGCTGCTGGCAGCATCGTTAAATAAAGTACAAGTAGAAGCTGACAGTTGAAAACTTAGTCAAAGCTCTGGAAGTTCATTACTTCATTTACGAGAATTTACCATGTAACCATGTCTATATATGTTCTTTAGTTGTTATGATTTTTTAAAAATGAAGTCTGTTTTTCACAGGTATGCATGTCTTGGTGTGTTACTGTAAAATGTGCAACTTGACTTCTTCACAAGGCACAATGGTTGACGTTGCAGATTCTGCACCAGGACGCACTGCTCAAGCCGCTGAACATGGTGCAGCAGTTCCTAACTCCTCTGTCAAATGAAGATATGTCACAGCAGGACAACTTCAAGGAGAGGCAAGTGTCCTTCAGTGGGGAGACAGTGTAAACCCTGTTTTCAGAATTTTAATTTTATCAAATTTAGGTATGTGAGAGAGTGGACTGGATACATGTGGCTCCTGATAGAGACCAGTTGCAGAGTCTTACGAATACAATAACGAACCTTATGAACGGGACAGGATTTCTTGTCTAGATGGGTTACTGTTAGCTTAGGCAGGATTCTGCTTCATTGAGTTAGGTCATGGGGGGGGGGACCCAGTTTTTTGTTATATTCTGTCATTATTATGGGTCCTTGCTATATTAATTGGTGTGCTGTTCCATAACCATCTGATGTGTACCTAGAGTGAAAGGTTCAGTTAGGGTTTGTTTGGGAATTAGTGGATATGAACACAACCGAGGTTAACGTTAAATGAATGTAATTTAACGCCGGGATTATTGACTTTGGATCACTGGAATTGAACATTAAATGAACGAAAAGCTTAAATCAGAGAACAGTGATTAAGGGGTCCACTGTATGAATGTATGTAACTTTACCTCACCTGGTTTTAGAGTGTAATTTAACTGAATTTGAGTGTTCTCCCACAGGTCAGGCCTGATGTTCCAGATAATTCGCAAGATGCAGTATGATGTGCATCCACCAACCCAGTCAAAGGTCAAGGTGATGACATTGTCTCACAGGTATTATTATTATTATTTTTGTTTTGCTTATTCTTAGTGGGGTGAGACTTAGTCCACTTGGTGCTGTGGCCACTACTGGCATATTGTACCAGCCCTAGATGTTGATAGTAGAGCAATTGGTGGAATGAAAATTGGCGAGGGAAATCGAAGAACTCAGAGAAAACCTGCCCAGTTGCTTCTTTGTCCACCACAAATCCCACATGACCAGACCTGGGCTCAAAACCGGGCTGCCACATTGGAAAGCCAGCAACTAACCACTTGAACTATGGCGCATCCTGCCTCACTAGTAAGTAGCAACACAAAATGACCATCCATATTATCACTTGTTACCTGTTTGTAGTTCTGACATATCATTTAGTAGATGTATGAACTTCTGTTCAATAAAGAACCTCAGAGAAGATTTTGTGTATACTTTAGTTGAAGTTATTTATAGAGTGTATAAATTACTGAGACTGTTATTTTTATTTGTAGTGACGAGTTATAAATGTCCAGTAAATCCAATTATCAATCTAAACCCTGTGTCTGATGACTAATGCATGACAATACTAAAATGTATCTCAAGTAGAGTGTGACATGGAGTCAATTTATTTAGCTTAGAATAGGGATCAGTGGTAACGTATTGTGGACATGGTAATGATTCTTCAGATTCCATGGAGATGGGAAATGTTTTACCAGTGAGTGACTGTTCCGTGGAGTAAGTCAGAGAGAGTACTGTTGTAAGATCCCTGTTTAATGACTCACTTGCAGGTGTGGCATTTCTTGCATTAAATTGAGGTTTTCACTAAATGTAGGTTATGGAATATTGCAGCTAGGAACTGTTTGATTGTGCAGGAAGAATTTCATTGGCAGAGAGAAAACTTGAATATTCATTGTCTGTATGAAGTCACACTAGATCAAGGTACAAGCTCTGAAAGGTCACATTTCTTACACTGAATAAAAACTGACTAAATTCAGCTAAAATAATACATATGTCAGTATATAACACAACGCGTTGCACCGATAAGGATCCATATCACTATTTCAATGACTATGTGTATTCCTGTGTATATCTGCCTGGTGATGGTCTTATGCGATTGAAACATGTAGCAGCAATAGAGATCGAAATTAAAAACTGAGTATTTGTTGTGTTGACGGTGACATAATTCCTATAATACATCATCTATACAAGGCTTACTCAGACCAGAAAAAAATATTAACTAATATGGGAAGTTACTAAATCAGGATTTTATATGGTTACAGCACTGAAGCCATAACCAGGTATGTCCAATGTTAACTGTTTTCAGCATCATCTCACGGCAGCCAATCAGTGAGCAGCTTGATTCTGTGTGGGCAGCGATTCAACAGAGGGGTTGGGTTAACATTGAGGCAACTCACTCCCTTGAGAGCCTGCTCAACACTGGTGGTTCGCAGTGGTTTGTTACGAATTTGGTGAAAGTGAGTTCCTTGTTATGCACAGCTTGCCATGTCACAGATATATTGCTGAATTTATTTTTTATTTATGATGTATATAATGATGCTGTCAGTAGCCTGAACTAAGCGGCCTCTGTAGTCTAGGGGTAACATTCTCACCTCATGACTCAAGGTACGCAGGTTCAAACCCGGCGGAGGGAACAAGTCCTCCAGGAGGGACTTTAAGCTGTGTGTCCCATGTCGTAGATTTATGGCACGTAAAAGATCCTCATGTCTCTAGGAGACCTCTGAGCAAAATTAGGCAAAGTTTCCCACCCAAGTAGTTTCCAATTCCTCCAGTAGATGGGGAAGTATCGGGGACCACTGCCAGAGAGGGCCGACCTCGCTGGCAGAACAGAGCTGATAGTGAGCACCAGTACTGGAAGGGCATGGCAACTAGTAGAATAATTAAAGGGGGACGCACAGTAGATCAACAAATGGTCGCAGTGCATGGGGAAACCCACTGAGGAAAAGCATGACGAATTCATCCAAGGTAGTCAGTTTCTTGGCCACAATTTCAGCTAAGTACCCCTTGAATACAGGTCAGACACATTACTGCTTCAGTAATCTTGTTTAATAAGTTTCCTTCAAGTAGCTGGTCAAGACAGGAGATTAAGTCAGCTGTTTATGCATGAACAGGGGCATGTGATAATGTGGTTAATTGAGGCACATGCTACAAGCTGGAAGGTTGTGGGTTTGATTCCCGATGAGGTCACCGGCTTTTTCAGTTGACCTAACCCTTCCAGCCTCACCATGGCCCTGGGCTCGACTCAGCCTCTAACAGAAATGAGTACCAGGAATCTTCCCGGGGGTAAAGGGCGGCCAGCATGCAAGGCTGGCAGCCTTGCTACTATCTGTGAGCCGATTATCTAGAAAATGTGAGAGCTGCAACATCTCACAACCTTATGGGTCTCCACAATCTGTTACAGGGTTAGCTTTACCTTTTTATTTATGCATGAATTATGTGCTGAAATGTGGTAACTGAGTAAAGGCATTAATGCCCGTGACTGAGATGTGTTCAGGATTGATTGGGCAGATGTGGATATATGAGATTCAGGTCTTCATGAAGATGGGAAGTTAGGTTGTGGTCTTGTGACACTGTTCAGCCCTGTAAATGGTTATCTTCATTTTGGTGGGTCAAACTTCCTCTGCCTTGAGTGCAGAGAATGATATGTCTGTATCCACCTGTATGTGATACGGCACANTTCTACCCTGAAGATGGAGGCGATACGTTCCTCCGAAACGTCGGTTAACACCACTTATACACGGTGCCAAATCCCAAAAGACTGCTTTCTTCATAGTCACCCCCGTGAAAGCCTCAAATCTTACACAGTATTTTATCTCAGACCACACTCTTAAGAAAATGAAGTTGAATACATCAGCTAGTTGAACTGAGTATACTTTCATATCTTTTTTCTCTCTTTTTTCTACCCCCTCCTCAACATAATTTTCACATTATACTTGTCAGTGGGCAGAATATCCCCAGTCTCTTCTTTTTCTCCCGTATTCCTTTCATTTCAGATTTTTGACATTTTTTTTCCTTTTCTTCATGTCTTCAAATACTTGGTTGAACCATCTTCTCCTAGGTCATCCCACGGGTTTCTTTCATTAAAAATTTAATTCCATTGGCCTTGATATCCTTGTCTTAGCCATTCTCCCTTACATGGTCAGATAATTGTAACTGTTTTCCTTCTAACTTTATTAATAGATTTTGGTCACTGACTCCTCTAAAAATGTCATTTTTAATTTTATGCATTCTTGTTTTTCCCTCAGTGATATTTCTGTGTGTTAATAGGAAGTGTTGAAGTTCAGATACCAGGAGGATCTGGACCGAGCAGTTGACCTGGCATTTGGCGTGTTCCACTTAGACATTGAACATTGCACACTTGCTCTTCTGCTGCAAGTGTTGCCTCAGTACCTGTATAACCGACTGCAGTGAGTATCGGCTTCATACTAATTCTATGGGGCACAACCCTTTTTTAATAATTTAATGTTGTAGGTTGATGAGAGGCTCTAGTAACCTAAAGATGAATAGGTATGGTGCATTTTCATGAGGAATCCAATATCTCTACTGATTCATTTCTTCATTTTTCCTTCTCCCATTATAGCGTAGTCGGTATAGCTACTGGCTACGGCCTGAACAATTGAGGGGTTGGAGTTCGAGTCCCGATAGGGTCAAGAATTTTCTCCATATTGTCCAGACCGACTCTGGGGTCCACCCAAACCTCATAGTCAGTGGGTACTAGGGGCTGTTTCCCCAGGAATAAAGCGGCCGAGGCGTGAAACTGACCACTCACCTTCAACTAGTGCTGAGGTCAAGTTGTCACGTGTTGGGTATGTCACGCGACAAATAACTTTATGTGGGTCTTGGGTTTAGCGAATCTTTATTGAACATTCACTCTTACACACTGTACAATTGTTATCACTTCAACTGTATTCTGCGGCAGCTATCTTCTAACTGTCCCTGACCGTGGCTGGATCCCAACTGTCTTCAGCGACGGCTATCCCAATACTGACTCGACGAATGCGTTACCTTGTTATATATCCGCGGCCATTGCTATGCAGTGAACCTTCTGTTGTCTATCACCGGGGAAACGCTGATTCAGTGATTCTTCAATTCCTACGCAGCGGCCCACTGTTATTGCGTATTGTGGATATATACATTCACTCCCCTATACACCTTCATGGTTTAGTGCTTAATTAGTTGAGCACAGGGACAACTTTACCTTTTACCCATTTTCTTTCACCCCTTCTTTTTATCTTCTATCTGCTTATTCTTTTGTCATTATGTTTCTCCTTGTTTGTCCTCTCCTCCTTTCATCATCATATACAGGTCGTACCAATATTCACATGGAAGGCACATTGATGTACTGTTAACAGTTGTGACTTGTGTTTAGAAGGTGCTCAGTTTGAATATTGGCCAGAACATGGTGGTCCTGGCTGAGGATTCACATGGTTTTCCTAGTCTCTACTGGCAAGTGTCAGGACTGCTTCTTTCCAAGCCCTTTGCAATTATTTATCAGTCATCTTGCCTTTCACTGCAGTAGAGTTTGAATATTGGAAGCTTTGTAGAATAACCCACAGAAAAAGACTGCACTTCTCCTGTTTCCTTCCAGTTCATTATTTGCTGATGATTTTATATGATGCTATACAATCGTATCACCTAGGAGTGCCTTTAATTGCATGAAGAATGAACAAAATGAGCTGTGGAAATGTGGCAGATAGTGACTGTTAGCACGTTTCAGGAGTGAAGAGTTGGTGGAGCCGCAAGCATCTGCCCTGGCAAAGCTGTGTGCATACTGTGTGTTTGCTGCATTAGAATTCCAGAACAATGCCACACCTGGTCACGTGAATAGCCGCAAAAGAAGTCGCCGAGACTTGGAAGGAGAGGTACACTCTGTTACTGTAGTTTACCTTACATCTATTCAAGATGTGATGTTCTTACAGCGGTGGCTGGGATGTGATATCCATACAGTCTGGTAGGTACTGATGTTCTGAAGGAATGTGCTGCCTCTGTCTTCATGATGGAAGGTGGAAGCAGTAGGTTCCTCTCAAATGTTTGTAATTGTCTACCACATGATATGGCATCACATGCCAGGAGACAGTCTATTTTTCTGTGAGCTCAGGTTTGAACACAGTACTTGTCAAATTCAAGCCACGAATACTGCCTCTCTGTTCAGTTTGGCCATAATACTGTCATGTGTAGGATGGTACGCGTGATGAAAATGATGGGTTCTAATCTGGATGATTGGATTTATTGGCACCTTGGTTACAAACTCTCTTAATCACACTTAAATACAGGAAATACAGTGCTATCGCTGATTTACACACACTTGATAATTCACTGTTGTATGCACACTAAGATTCCCTGTCTTCACTGGTCTCCTGGCAACGGGTCTCAACACAGAAACTATAACAGTCTCACTGGATCACACATTCCCAGTATTACACATAAACACAGATTTAAAATCATGCTTTAAGTCTTGACAGGTCTTCTATGAACTTTCCGTGCATGTCTCCTATGTATAACTCAGCTAAACTGAACTGCTGGCATTCTCCTTATATAGCCTCTGCACAGACCATGCACAGAAAACACAATTACTACTCAGCAATGGATATCATGTATTGTTGTCAGGTGTGTCCACCCATGCATTGCCCAGCAATTGGTGCCCTATTGTGCATTCGTTGCTGTGATATGTGTTTACCGGTCTGTTACCTAGCAATGGACACCCTTCTGTTGTTGGATGCTCATGTTTACATATTCGTAATCTCAGGGTAATAGGTTGTAAAGATAGCAGATGGGAATATTAGAGTAACTTATTTAAAGAACACAAGATTCATGCAGTGGCATATTTCTGCTCAGTAATTTATAACACTTGTTCTGCAGGATCTGGAAGGTCTCTGTCCATCGAGCAAGCTGCTGCGGTTGTCATCTGGCGTGACAGAGGCAGCTGACACTGCAGCCCTCTTTGGAACAACTGCGTCCAGCAGTCAGAACTCAAACCAACCGTACAGCAACAGTAATCAGCCAGTCACAATCAAGGAGCCATTACAGAAGGCACTAAATGATCTGTTTCATACATTCACGGTGATAGCAGGGAGAGACGGGGAAATCTCTCAGCAGACTCATTTTGTGTGCAAGTTTCTTCAGTTTGTAGTACGTTGTGGCCGTGATAGGACACGGCTGGTGCTTCAGGGCATGCCAAACACATTGGTATGTGAAATTTATTAATTTGTTTGAGAAGGGCAGATGTGTGTTGTAAGGTTATTGACTGACATGATTTCAGCTACAGATATGAAATGAGACAGGAAAATGTTCATTAATCCCTTCAGACTATGGTCACACTAACGCAACCAGCCTGTGTATGTCCTGTATGGGCTGTACACATGCGAGAGCTCTGTAAGAAGTCTCTTTGTTTGTGGAGTGTATCGGTCATATGGTACCTGTTGTTTTGGTTGAAAGGTAACAGTAGTTATTTACACATATAGAGTGATATACCATGGACACTGCACCAAGTACAAGTGCACATGGTAGTCAGATGATATTTCAGGTCTCAAACCAGGCTGTTGATGAAGTGTGCGAGATTCTACAAACCTGCAAACCGGAGCAAAGTGACATAGGACTCTCAGATAGATATATCCAGATACTGACAGGGAACCAGAAGTCTGTAGACACGAAATGATGATGTTGAGGTTGTAACCTGTTTTGCTATAGGAAAGAAAACTTCCAAAGAAAATCTATTTCTTTCCAAGCTAAGTTGGGGTAATAACACTAATTTCATTCCAACAGTATATGAGTGGTGGCACTCAGTTGTTTGAGGCACTATGCTACAAGCCAGAAGATCATGGGTTCGTTTCTCGATGAGGTATTTGGAATTTTCAATTGATGTAATCCTTCCGGCCATTCTATGGCCCTGGGGTTGACTCAGCTTGTAACAGAAATGATTACCAGGAATGTTCCTGATGGTAAGGGCCAGCTGGCATGTAAGGCTGGTGTCACTGCCGTCTGTGAGCTGATTATGTAGAAAATGTGGGAGCCTCTATGTGTCACAACCCTATGGTCCTCAGCCTGTTAGAGGGATGGCTTTACCTTTTTTTTTTTTACCATTATCCGGGTTTGACGCCTCAAGGTCAGGTGTCAAGCCTGGTACAGTTACTGAACTGGACTATTTCCAGACTGCTTGTCATATTGTGGATGTCCTTACAACAGAGACCAGTAGATATGCACATCAGGTGATACTGTAATGCATATAGCTAGGCAACGACACGCTCAACAATAGGACGAATGTTTATAGCTCGTTGCTGGTACAGTTACTGAACTGGACTATTTCCAGACTGCTTGTCATATTGTGGATGTCCTTACAACAGAGACCAGTAGATATGCACATCAGGTGATACTGTAATGCATATAGCTAGGCAACGGCACGCTCAACAATATGACGAATGTTTATAGCTTGTTGCTAGGCAACATTCAGTGCACCAATGGACTGGTGAGGTAGCTATCACGTGACTCATGAATCTGACTTATATTTTGAGATTTCTTTTGCCACTGCCCTGAGCGAACCTGCCCTATATACACTTCAAACATTCAAAGTACCAAATCTCATATCCATTTTCTTTCACCTAGGTCATTTATCCAAGGAATCTGTCCACATCAGAAACTTCTTTTTTATCTTTCATAACAAGCTTATTTTTTATGATGAGTTGTTAGCCCCATTCCCAACATCCAAGCTGGAGGACCACTCCTTGTCAGCTGTCCGCGACTGCCTATTCAATATACTTGTAGCTACCCACCACATCAGTGCAGGTGGAAGGATTAGGTAAATTGAAAAAGAAAAATCCACCTCATCAGGACTCAAACTCGCAACCTTCCAGCTTGTAGCATAGTACATCAACCATCTATGGTACCATGTGCCCATTTTTTTCCAATGTAGTTACTGCTTTCTCTTATTGCTTTCAACATCCAGTGACTCTAGGAGGGCAGTTTGTGAATGTCAGTACTTTCTATCATAAAAGTCTAGTCTAAAGAGCTAGAATATCTCAAACCATACTAAACTGAACTGACTGTATGTAGCCAGTGCTTGAGTAACTGTTCACCAGTCCTTCAAATGACTGAGTCATTCAGCATGTTATTCAGTGTGGTGAAACCTTGTGATGTGATACTGGTGTTAGCTTTCCTTTATTTGTAGTGGAGGCACTTGCAAGTGACCTTTAGCCCTGTCAGTAAACATTCACATGGAAATGAGACTAAACAGGGGCATAAGGTCCAGTGATACAAAACACTCCCAATGAAGTTTTAGAAAGATGGTGTTACACTTTGTGAAATATTTCTTTCATACTCTATGTAATATTTTTCAGTCTGTGTTTCCAAAGCACACATTATTTTAGAAAACATTAACATGCATCCAAAACAAATAGCAGGTGATTATTTCTGTAAGTTGTACAGCACGTACTTTTAGTGTGAAACAGGATAAAATGTAGGAAGAATGAGTGATGCTTTTTGAGCTGACATTTATTGAATAAATTTCAAACAAAAAAACTAGCTGAAATATTAACTTTCTGTCTAAACAGTGATTCATGACATTTAAAAGGGTTGAAAAACTCAAGCCATGGGGAGTGTCTGAGAATTGAAATCCCCATAGTCAAGGGGGTTAATTAGGTATACCAAACCTTCTCATTACATTTGTGACAAAAAACAAGGCCACTGAATGGAAAAATCTTCAGTTGATATTTTTCCCCTCTCTGATTTTGAGTCTTCTATGATGCCAAACAGTAAATTTAAAAAAGTAACTGATAACTTGTATACATATTATATAATGTGAGGAGTAGTATTTGGAGCTGGGATAGTGTAGTCAGTAGAGCAGCTGGCTACGGGCTGGACAACTGAGCTGTTAGAGTTTGAGTCCCTATAGGGTTAAGAATTTTCTGTTCCCCACATTGTCCAGGCCAGTCCTGGGGTTGACCCAACCTCCTCTCCAATGGGTACTGTGGGCTCTTTCCCCGGAGGTAAAGTGGCCTGGGCGTGAAGCTGACCATTCACCTCCAGATACTGTCTATGTCAAGAAAATGTTGATCTATACATCCACTCCCCCGTATGCCTTCATGGTTAAGCACAGGGGGAACTTTACCTCATAAGGAGTAGTATATTGTATGTCCTGTATGGTAGGTAATGGTAAATAGGCCAGTGCAGTGTATTTACAGCAGCTTGTATAGGCATCTTTGCTCTTGTGGAGTAGCAACTTTTGTTATTGATGTTGTCTGAGTTGTGCCACCACGTATCCTTTTGGAACATATTTGATTTTCTGGAGAAACCTGCACCCTTAATCTTCTGTCCTGAAGATACGGACAGTAGGTTGCTCTGAAATGTTGCCTAACATCCTACCGGAGTACACGGAAATGCATCACTGTCATGAGAACCTCAGATGTCTCGTGAGTAAGATTTTTGTCTGGTGAACATTTATTGATTCCTACATAGGATTTGATGTTCTCACAGCGGTGGTCATAAAGAGTTCTGTCTTCTGGTATATAATGCTGTATAGTCCCTTGAAAGTCGGCCAGCATTTTGTAGGAATGCTGCCTCCATCTTCAGGGTTGAAGTTTAAGCAGAGCTTGCCACCTGCTTTGTGCTGATTTCTTGTTTGCCTTACTCTTTGACCCTGAATATGGAGGTGCCTGTTCCACTGAAATGTCAATGGCCTTTCAGCATAATGCACAGCATTGTATCATAGAAAGCAGTACTCCTTGCTTGTTGATCCCTAGTTGTGAATGGTGAGGAGGTAAAATTTCAAAGGTGTGAGAAAACAAACAATTTTCATTTGGAATAGTTGGCTAGTTACTGTACAGATTTTAAGGATTTTGTGAATATTATTAGCTTTGTAAGATTTGAGGCTTTCACGGCGGTGACTATGAAGAAAGCAGTCTTCTGGGATTTGGCACAGTGTATATGTGGTGTTAACCGACGTTTCAGAAGAACGTATCACCTCCATCTTCAGGGTAGAAGGAAAAATATAAGAAATCCACAAGCGAACAGACCGTGAGGACCAGTAAAAGTAGACTGCTTTTACCGGTTCTCACGGTCTGTTCGCTTGCGGATCTCTTATATTTTTCCTTCTACCCTTAAGATGGAGGCGATACGTTCCTCTGAAACGTCGGTTAACACCACATATACACGGTGCCAAATCCCAGAAGACTGCTTTCTTCATTATTAGCTTTGCTTGTAGCTCAGGTGATTACATGCCAGTTGCTTTGTGCGGAGACCCAGGTTCTGTTCCATGTTAATGTGTAAGAGTACTCAGAATTACTGGGTTTTTGGACTTTGTCCATCATCTGGTATTCTAAAAAACTAGAGGACATGAAATCAAAGACCCAGTCATTCTGAGTGTTATACACCATTGTCAGAACCCTTTAGAATCTACTTATAAGACTACTGTTTTTTTTTTCTGTGTTTGTTTCAGGTCCCATGTCTGTTGCGTTCCTTGCCTGATTTATTCACAATGGATCTGCTACTCAAACTGTATGACATAAATACAGTGGCTGGACGCAAAGCAACGGCTAGGGATCTCTGCATGTTACGTAACATGAACTTGAAGATGTCCATGAAAGATGTTCTGTGAACTGTTATCATTGTTTGTGCATTTTGATATAATCTTTATCAGATTTACTCATTCTTTGAGGTTAATTCTTTAACTTCAAACCTAATATCTGAATCTGGATATTAATTATGGTGTAACATGTTAACTGTCACAGACTGTATATTTTTCAAAATTTCATATTTGGCTTTGGAGGGATTTTGAAAAATCAGCCAGTAAAAACTATTTGTATGTATTATACATGCCTATTTCATTTCTGCTTAATACATTTGCTTACAGTATTCAAGCCTGGTTACTTACTGGCGCTTTGTCCAGACTACCATATTCACCAACGATGTTAGCTCAGGGGATAGTACATCTGACTTATGTTCATGAGATTCCCAGTTTGAATCTTAGCTTGGACACTGACTATCTTGGCTAAAGTTTATAGAGATTTTCCTCGGCTCCTCCAGGCAAATGCCAGGACAATACCTGAAATATGGCCACACCTGCTTCCACATCCTTTCCAGTTCATTATCCACTAGCTTTTCCTCTATTTGACACTACATTCTGAGTTATTGTTAGCGTCATTAAGTAAATCAAAATAAAATATTACCACATTTGACCCAGGTCAGATTGTAACACGTCATCACAAGAGAATATTTCTTTCAGAGCACACTTTAAGTGATAATCTTCTGCTGTTACTAGACGATGCATTTGCAATTCATTACTCATATGGAGCTCATTTTCTGTTCATTTTGCTGTGAAATCTTGCAAAGCGCTAGTGTACTGTTAAAGTAGCCAGCAACAGAGCTCTTGCGATCACAAACAAACAAACCCTGTGGTTTTAGTCCACACGCGAACCATACTGACCAAGCAACCATCACTTGTCGGCAAAGTTAGTGCCAACTTTAGCAGATAGAGGGTGTCTCGTGGTAAGTACAATGAATCCACATGGCTGTTAATTTCGGTTTTCTAGACCAGAGCTGCTATTTCCTTGAAATAGCTCCTCGGTTATCATCACGAGGCTGACTGGACCCCGTTCCAGACTCACTACTTCTCAGAAAAATTCTGGTAGCACTGGGAATCGAACCTGGACAATCATGACAAGCTGCCAGAACATGATAAACATTACAGCATTAAGGTTTTGTGTCCATGAGCATTGGTGATGTTCTGCTTTTTGTGAACCATTGATCAGTCATGTGGCTGTGTTGAAACAGCCACATGTTCAGTCCCAGGTATATGAATCCTGTAGCTTGGCCATTTCGCAAAGACTGAATTGCCATTTTAGATAGAATAAAATTTCTTGTATTTCAATACCTGCTGTTGGGGAGGAGAAAGAACAGAAGACTATCTTCTGTGGTATCTACGACATTGTACAGTACCAGTTGCATGTATCAACATAGGAAAGAAATGATAAGAGATTTGAGCCAAAATGTAATATGATTCCATGCAGCTGGGTGATTGCTGTGTTGCAATGTAAAGGTCTGCGGTAGACCTTGTTGATTGTCATGACATGGGTATAGGATCTGCAGCAGATGGGCGGCAGCTGTTAGTCAAACTAAAGTGTTTGCAGTAGCCTCTGGTGACTGCTGTGGCACTAGGTAAGAGATCTTAAGTAGACATTGGTGGCAGGATATGGATAGGGATATGGAACAATACAATACATTACAATCAGAAAATAAGACAAAATTCTTTTACCGGCTTGGTATCAGTTTCAAAAGGAATACACAATGCAATTATTTAATTATGGTCAACAAATTCCATAATTAATTAAAATTCTGATGAACTTAACAAATAGTTCACAGATACCATGAATGACATGAGCTCTGAGATTTTCATGGCAGTGAATATGAAGATACTGTCATGGGTAGTATGTAGCATATGTGGTCTAGCAGGGCTGGATTTGAGGGGGAGTGATTGGGGTGGTCATGCAGGTGTCTCCACAAAAGATATAGAATCCACCTACTTTACTGAATCATTTGCTTCTAAAAATCATGAAAAGTTAGGTAGTATGTTTACTAATAATAAATAATTACAGAAATAAAATATAAATTTGTTACTGGTAGGAGCCTCCACATTTTGATTGCCCTGCAGCCCGCAGAACTGTATATACGGCCCAAAATATGGTAGGTAGGTACCAACATTTTGGGGGAACCAGCAGCCTTTCTCTTTATTTTTTTTCATTCCAAAGATGAAGGCAGTGAGTTCCCCTAACATGTGTACCAGACTACAGAAGGCCCTAATTTCATAACTACTCATTTCACGTTAGTTATATATATTAAAGTGTCCAATTTTTTGTTAGATGAAATAGTAACTTAAATTGTTATATTTTTTAGACCTAGATCCGTTTTGCACAAAGCCCCTTTCAATTGTACGGAAATGAAGTTTATACACAAAACCACTTGCCTAACTCTGCTGGCAGTTTGCCTACCAAGTGAGGCTGCTGTTGGATTCGTATGTTCGGTTCACGGACCGCATTAACGTGAAGGGAACAAAGAAGCAGAGTTGGTGATCGTCCAACAGTTTCAGAGCTCTGATATATCATCTGTACTTGGCGTATAAAATCTGTGCGCTTCGAGTGCAGCATATGGCGATAAAAAAAACCTGATGTTTCCGTTGAATGGCGATAAAAAAACCTGATGTTTCCGTTGAATGGCGATAAAATGAGAAAATATAACACGTGACAAGTACAGCAGTATCTGTCACAAGAGCAAACGATATTTTCCGTAGTGTTGTTTCTGGGTGGCCGTACCAACTGTACCGGCATTTTGTCGAGAGTAAATCTGTGTTTCGTACGGTTCTCGGAATAAACAGTATTAAACAGCTGGTCTTTCTAGTGGAGACGCAGGGTGTATCGGGGTGTATTATGTAAGGTAAGAACTGAACCTTTAACTGTTATTTTCAGTAGCTGTATGCTTCAAAGGGCGAAGAGTCTGGAGTACTGTACACGCTTAAATCTCGAACCTAACCCCAAACCAACCCTAATCATTCTATTAGAAGTGCTGCCCGTTATTTTCTAGTGCTGTTACACACAGCTGAGAGTCATTCGCTTAGCTAAGCGACGTAAATTTCGAATCAATAAAAGTCTTTAAATAACCTTCATGATATCTTCTTACGATAGTTTTTAACCTACTTCCTGTCCTTAAAAAAAGGGGAAACGCCATATGAAGATCGCCGTGCTAGTTTGTCACCGCGTTTTAATTTTTCTGGACTATCTGTTCGTCGATTTGCAAGGAACTTGGTTCGACACTGTGTAATGTAGCTATGGAAACCATTGTTAAATAACCTACAAGTAAGTTAACAGACTTTGTAAGGATGTTGTCATTATAACTAACCCCAAGTCCGTACTACATAATTTTCTACAACCAGTATTAATAACATGGCGCACAAGAGAACGCGTGAGGTAGGAAGGGCACTAGCGCCGTTTACTTCATGTTTTTGAAAAGATGTATGATCAGAGATCTTAAAAACAATATATATATATATATATATAAAAGTAAAGGTATCCCTGTAACAGGTCGTGGAGGCCCATAGGGTTGTGAGATGTTGAGGTTCCCACATTAGACAATCGGCTCAAAGGTGGCGGTAAGGTTGTCAGCCTTACGCGCCAGCCGTCCTTTATCCCGAAGAACATTCAAAGAGTATTCCTGGTACTCATTTCTGTTAGAGGCTGAGTCGATCCCAGGGCCATAGTGCGGCTTGAAGGATTAGGTAAATTGAAAAAACGCCAATGATCTCATCGGGATTCGATCCCGCGACCTTCTGGCTTGAAGCATAGTGTCTCAACTGACTACGCTACCGCGTGCTCCCAATACAGGATGTCCCAGGAGTTTGGTGCCATACTTCAGGAGCGTACTGAGGATTCCCTATAGAGCAACTTATGTCCGCAAACCTAAAATAGCAGCGCTAGGGCGGCATATAAAATCATTTCGTTTAAACTTGGCGCCTCAATGTGGAACAGCATGCAGAGGAATATTACCCCCTCCAAACTGTGCTCACTCCAGCTGATGGTTTTCCCGAGCTAACTAGTGTTGTTTTGGTAACTGAAAGGAAAGTGTGTCTGCTAGACTGTTCTTTGTTTACATTCACTCACTTCTGCAATGGCGGAAGGCTACATGTTCGCAGAGCTCAGAGACACGCATTATCTCCATGGTGTGGTTGATGGAAATGCACGAAAAGCGGAGAGATTGTACAGGGAAAGATTTCCCAAAGAAGACATCCCTCTCGGAAAATGTTTGTGAGCATTCACCAGCGACTAGGTGAAACTGGGTCTCTGCGTGCACAAAATCATGCGGGATGCTCAAGATATGCTCGAACCATTGATGCAGAAGAGGCAGTACTGCATTACATAGAGGAGCACCCATCCACCAGCACTCGTGCCATTGCCAAGACTGTGGGGATATCAAAATCAAGTGTTTGGAGGATCCTGCACAACCAACAGCTTTATCCGTATCATCCAACGCGAGTACACAACGTAGGTCCAGCTGACTTCATACCACGAGTTCAATTTTGTCAGTGGGTACTGAACCACTGTTTACATCAGCCCAGCTTCCTGAATGTGTTACTCACAGACGAAGCGCAGTTTATAAGGGCTGGCTGGTTCAACTGTCGAAACAGCCACGTTTGGGATGACGAAAACCCCAACGTTACTGTAGTGGGTTACGATCAGGCGCAATTTTCTGTCAATGTCTGGGCGGTCATCGATCACTTAATTGGGCCTTTCCTCCTACCACCGCGACTCAATGGGCCATTTTACAAGGTGTTACTGGAACGTATCCTTCCGACTTTGCTAGAAGACGTGCCACTGATTGTGCAGAGGCAAATGTGGATACAGCATGACGGAGCGCCGACACACTTCAGCATTGTATC
Source organism: Cryptotermes secundus (assembly GCF_002891405.2). Classification (NCBI taxonomy): domain Eukaryota; kingdom Metazoa; phylum Arthropoda; class Insecta; order Blattodea; family Kalotermitidae; genus Cryptotermes; species Cryptotermes secundus. Next base: position 29,801 of record NW_019719362.1, on the reverse strand, counting down.
ATGAGACTACCTGCATACTGCTTTTCATGGTCGTTTGATAGGAAGAGGAGGCCCAGTGCCTTGGCCACCCCGATCCCCAGACTTGACACCTCTGGACTATTTTGTCTGGGGCCATGTGAAAAGCCTGATCTACGCCACGCCTGTGGATAATGAATTCGAGCTGTTGGCCAGAATACTTGTTGCATGTGACGTGATCCGTAAGACACCTGGAATATTTGAAAGGGTACGTCAAAGCAGTAGGTCTGCCTCCAAACAAATTATCCAGTTTCCTCCGGCCGGTCAAAAACAGCCTGGGACTAAGGACACCGGGTGAACACAGTATCCCATGCGAGTACGGCAAAGTCTGTATTGGACAGACGGGCCGCTCCGTGGACATGAGGTTGAAAGAGCATCAGCGGCACATCCGTCTCGAACATTGGGACAAGTTGGCCGTAGCTGAACACAGCATCGACCTGGGACACCGCATTCAGTTTCAGAATACCTCCATCCTCGCCACCAAGACCCGCTATATGGATCGCATCATTACGGAAGCCATTGAGATCGAACTGCATCCCGAAAATATGAACAGTGAGNCATAATATCATATACAAAACCCTGCTTCTGTTTCCAGCCCCTTCACCCCTCCCGCTCCACTGATTTCCCATGTAGACTTTCCCCCCCCTCTTCAGTGCTCCCACTTAGCTGTGTTTATTTCGAACACCAGTCTGCTTGTACCGGTTCTCACGGTCTCATCGCTTGCGGATTATTTATTTTTCCTTCTACCCTGAAGACGGAGGCGATACGTTCCTCCGAAACGTCGGTTAACGCCACATCTACACGGTGCCACATCCCAGAAGACTGCTTTCTTCATATAAAATGTGTGTTTATTGTTATTATTTAGAACTTCTTATTACATATTATTTGTGTTTACTCGGTTAGATTGCAGCTTTATGACAGAAACAGAGAGAGGCTGGTTTAGCGGTGCACTTGTATTTGGAGGTATTCTGTTCGAATCTCGGCAGGGGATTAGGCTATCCTAAAGTTCGTGGTTTTCTTCAGCCCTTCCAGGCAAATAGTGAGGAGGCATCTTGGGTAGAGCAGGACCGTTTCGCTCCGTGTCCTTTCCAATTCACCAGTCATGCATCAGCCCTACTATTCGACGCTATAGGCGTCCTAAAATAGCAGACAAGAACGAAAATAATAGTACGTTTACTGTATTATATAGTTACGCAGTAGTTTTCTCATGATAGGGAGGGGAGAAGGGCGTCCGGGACGGTTGCCCCCGGGGCCTCCACAAAACAGAACTAGAATCCATAGACATTTTCTTCTCTAGGATCTCGAGAAGTTCGTTTGTATTTTGAATTGTTATAAGAAACAAGAAACAAAGAAAATAATCGTCGTAAAAATTAGTTGTTACTGATAGAGACCAGGGGGCACGGGGTAGCGTAGATGGTTGAACCGGAAGGTCGCAGGTTCGATTCCCAATGAGGCGGATTTTTTCAACTGACCTAATCCTTCCAACCGCACTATGGTCCTGGGGTCGACTCAGCCTCTAACAGAAATGAATACCATGAATATTCCTGGGGGGTAAAGTACGGCCAGAGCGTAAGGCTGACAACCTCACCGCCATCTATGAGCCGATTGTCTAGAGAATGTGGGAGCCTCAACGTCTCACAACCCTATGGGCCTCCATGGCCTGTTACGTGGATAGCTTTTACTGATAGAGACCTCCACATTATGATTGACCCACAACTTTAAATCCGGCATTGGTGATTCTTCGTTACTCTTTCGTTTCTTCCTCTCCAATGACAACAAGAACGTGAATTGAATAACAACAAGATCGAGACGTCAAGGGCGGTTACAAGTTTCTGTAAATGTCTCCATTTCACCTGCCATAGCAACGCGTTAGGTAAATCGTAATGGCGGAGGGCCATTCCTCATTCTGCAGCGTCATCCCCGGCGAGCTGTACGCTGATACCAGCAGCCCTACGGTTATACTATGTATATACTGCAGAGCCTAGGCGGAGTTTGGGTTATCAGCTTGCTGCTTTACATGACTTGACGTAAGATATTTTAACTACGTTTCTTAAGGTTAGTATACGCCAGAGAACATTTTTTTCATCTAATATGCGTTATATACTACTCAGTAAAATATTTACTGTATTTTTTTCCCATAAGTGCTCGGTAGATTCTCGCTGTTATACTGATTATGATTTGTGTCATTCTGGTCCGTCACACTAACAATATCATGAAGAGTTAAACAGTTCCGTCTAGTGTGACTGGTGAAGATTTTTCTTCTTTCAGTTATTTATGCCCTTACATGTTTCGGTCTTCAGAGACCATCATCAGAGGTACACCTTTACATCAATACAGTTGGAAGTTACTATTACAATATATGTTCTGAACGTTAAAATATATACATACAATATTAATAATATACAATTGGGTATAAAATCTAAAGTCTTTACAACCACAGCGGCTGTTCCAATACATTAAAATACTTGTAATTGGTTTGTTAAGACTCTGTTGGAATTCGTAAACCAAGCAGGTTCGTGTCGTCCCTCTTATTTCTCTTGACGGGGGCCGAAAGTGTGCCCCCTTGTTCTCGAGAAAGGGGTTCTTTGATGTTGTCTTGTTTGTATTTGTGGCGCGCCACTTTGGGCACGAGTTCCATGTACCAAACCAAGGAGAAACTTCCATATCAGTATGTATCCGTACATATTTAATTTGTGAGTTATAACTGAAAGAGTACATTTATAATAAGTGCCCAGAATGCACGCCTCGACAAGTCTCATCTTGGACCGCAGCATCCGTTCAAAGATGCCGAGGTAGTTGCATGCGATGAAGTGGCTCATCGTTGTCAATAGGAGCTGCATACACAAGGGCTTTTAGGTGTCCCCATGGGTAAAAATCCAACGGGATTAAAATCTGGAGGGCGTGGAGGCCATGCAGTGGGTCTTCCTCTCTCGCACAAATTAAAAACAGAAAAAACTCCGCGGCCTTCATTTCGCAAGCGAACTATACCGACTGAACGACGGCGTTTACACGAGACTGAGGCATAATGCATATTCACTTCTGTTTGTTTTTAGATAACTTAGTTGTGTGTTAGAGCACATATAAGTAATGTACTACAAGTCTATACATGCAGTTCCAAAGGCAGAGATACTTTTAATGTGGGAATGTAATATCTCGTACTGTCTACAGAGAACCTAATTATCCTAATTATCGCTGCGACTCATAATGGTTTGGAAAATATAAATTAAGTTTTTTTTACCCAATGTAATCCTAATTTTTTGTTAGCAGACAATATTCAAACCTTTATTAATTAATTAGAATTGTTTTGACGTTCCCATAAAAATTCCAAATCCACTGTATCTTCTTGCACCTGAAAACATCGACTCCAGGGTTTAACCGTAGTTCTAATATTTGTCTTCATGCACTGCTGTAGCAGTGAGGAGACACATCGTGTGAACCGCGCGAACGGCGTTTCCCCTGTTTGTACGACGATAACTGAACACACTACCGACCCTGATGTTTTGTTTACATGAACTCCGTGTCCGAATACCATAGCCAGAATTCCTATACACAGCACAAAACTTCCAACAACGAAACGAGCTCCATAGAGCTGCGCCCTTTCTTCAGAAGTCGCCAGTTGTGCATCTATTCAAGAATTCCCCAAAATTTAATAGAACCAGAACTATCATTACCGTGTTCACAAGAGCCCTCCACTGGTCCCTATCCTGAGCTATATCAATCCAATCCATACTATCCCACCCTATCTTTCTAAGATCCATTTTAATATTGTTCACCCACCCACGTCTTGGTCTTCCTAGTGGTCTCTTTCTTTCTGGCTTTCCCACCAATATCCTATATGCATTCCTCTTACCTCCATTCGTGCTACATGCCCTGGACGTTTTATATTTTTTAACAGCAACGTTAAATTTTATTTCCTTAATTTTTTATTTAATTGATGCCTTATTATTTTATATGGCCCAGGTAATGTTTGCTTTTCACTAAAGGTTAATGCCCGTTTACGATTTCACTCGACTTCTACCGAACGGGTTACCGTAGCGGTAACATTCTAGGCTTGTATTCGGGAGGTGCTCGGTTTGAATCTCAGCCAGAACATCAACTATCCTGAATGGGATATTTTCGCTGTTTTCCTCACTCACTCCCTCCAGACCACGACCGTTTCTTTCTAGATACTTTCCAATTCATCATTTATCAGTGACCGCACCGCTCGCCGCTGTATAGTCTCGTTACGGACGTCGTAAAATACAGGAGCACATAATACTGTTCTGTTGTTTCAATGAGTGGGTCCCTTGGCACCACGGCATGTCGTCTCCTCAGGTTTCTCATGGAGGACACGACCTCCAAATGTGGAATGCAACTGTGAATACAGGGTGATTCTAAATTATTATGGGTGTTTCCGTAACCTATAATATTCAAACTTTACGTGCCAAGAAAGGTGTGCATTATGAAGTTGTTTAGCAGTCTGCAGTGCTGATTCTATAAGAAATAAAACTTATTGAGTTACGCTTCTATATTCCATAAGAAGATTTATTCTGTTTTTTTTCCGGCTTGAAAATTATAGGTCACGGAAATCCCGATAATAATTTAGAATCACTCTGTATATTGAATAAGCAGTCGCCGACAGCCAAGAAGAGGTGGCCCTAGAATTTGAGGCAAGAAACAGCTTGTTACGAAATATTACACATGGCCCCAAACGGTGTTGATTTCTCTGGAGCGACCTGAATAGGATGGGATGTATGGACTGCATTCATCTGGCTCAGGACAGGGACCAGTGTGAGCTCAATACACATTCTGCTGTATGCATAATACAGAATATGCGTGTTCTTGCATGTACTGGATCCAGAGGTTATTTGATGACGCAAGTGTAGGGATCATTAAACTGCTTCATTTGGTTTATCTCGTTTTCAGATTCGATGTCGAAGTTCGCTTTGGGCATTCGAGGCAGTCTCCGCGGTTGCGAACAGTTACATTCCTGGAGAGAATTCGTAAATTTCCCATACGCGCTATGTTAACAACGGGGGTTGCGTTTCAAAACGACAAAAAAGACCACAATTTTTATTGCCTGAAATCGGATTATGCTATAAACATTGGAGACCATGTTATGCCATAAAATACCAAAATTGTTAAAGTTGTTACAAAATATCTGCATATTACTTAAGATGCATCTCAGGTCATGACGTAAGGAGGTGTGTGGCGGCGTTACGTTCATTTGTTTCATTTTCTGCAGCCACCTGCTCACGCTGGTTCCTCGCTCGCGGATTTTTATATCCTGAAGATGGAGGCGATACGTTCCTCCGAAACGTCGCTTTACACTATCTCTACACTGCACCACATCCCAGAAGACGGCGTTCTTCATAGTCACCGTCGTGAAAACCGCAAATCTTACATGTTTTCATTTTCGTTCGCACGTGTTCGTTTTTGTTCGGAAGATTTTTCAGATGAGCGAGAAATTAATTTCTCAGCTTGTTCCTTCCTTTGAGCTGAGACTGGTAACGGCCCTTCAGACCCCAAGACGGTGTCCTCGTACTTTGCTCCAGCTGGAGCGCGGTGTAGGATGTTCGCAGCTTGACCCTGCAGAATGACGGGAATGCAGAATGCAGAATTTCTGTCTGAAAATTGTGCTGAGGCCTATACACGCACGCGGTCTATACATGCGTAAATACGGTATTTCGCTTTTCAGTTGATCTCGGCGGGCGCTTATTTGCCCGTTCGTGCATGTATGTATGCGTCCCAGCGTGTGAACACTTCGACGAATTTTATTCATAGACGGAATTTATATCCACCACACGTCGGTGCCCAAAACTGTGGACATTCTAACTTCAAAAATAGTGGCCCTTCACAGGGTTCCCCCAAAACAAAATTGCGATTTTCTCGAAAACGTCTTTCTGCGATTTTCATTAAACTTCAGTAAACTGCATTAGCGATGTCTTCCGGAAAGTAAGTGTACGCGCACTGGGGGCAAAGATTTTTACACAACGTGTTGGTGAGTCGGTAAATTGCCGAGAGTCCTTGCCAGCACAGTCAGTTTTGGTTTCGGGTCCCGTCGGGACCAATGACTGTATTTTTGTTATTTTCAGCACCGTTTTAATATCTCCGCTCTGAGCCTTAATTGGACTGTCCCTATATGGCTTTAGGCTTCGGAACGAAAAGATGTATTTTAAAACCAAGGTCATTTCCTTAATTCCAGCATTCCGAGAATTAATCAGCCCGTCGCCATCTGTTTCGTTAATGAACCATGTAGCTCAGCTGTAAACATACCCAATGGCAGTGACGGGCATATGACGTTCTAGCAAATTAAACCACGCTGCTTACATGCAAAGACCTTTTCCTTCCTTATATTTCACCCCATTTTCAGTTGTGATAATTCTGTCAGATCGCACTGGGGTAAGGGTAGCTTAGTCGGCATAGCGATTAGCGTCTGAGCTGGACGATAGAGGAATCGGGGTTTGATTACTGGTATGGGTGCCAGATTATTCCCTTCTCCACATCTTCCACTCAAGTTCTGAGACCAACTCAGCCATCTGTACAGTTGGAACCTGGAGGCTCTTTCCCTGGGAGTAAAGCGGTTGGTGAATGAAACTGACCTCTTCTGTCAAGTGTCGAAGTTAAGAATACATGGAGCTATTACTCCACTCTGCCATATGTCCTCATGGCATGGTGTCTAAGTACCCTTATCTTTACCTTACAGAAGTACATTATCTCAAACTTTACATGATCCCAAAAGCTTCACCGATTGGATATTTCGAAGTTCTGCCATTGTACTCTTCCAATCCGGCCTAGATTATCGGCTATGTAGTCTGGTATAAATTTACTGGCATTTTCTAAGGCACTTATTGCTTCCATCTTCACGGTAAACGAGAAAGCTGAGCAATCGAGCTGTAGTCTACTTGCTTTCTCGACCTTCTCTTTGACACTCAAGACAGATGGAATATATTTCTCCTAACCATATTTAAATGTTACCAGACTGTACGGTGTCAAACCCCAGTTGATATTACTCTTCACAGTCACCTGCGTGAGAAACTAAAATCTAACAAACAAAATAAGTGCACTTTGTGTGACTCGCAAAACTACGCACAAGCTAAGAATCGAACTGTCTTCAAATATGTAGCAATAGACAAGCATTAAGCTCACCCCCAAGAATATTCCAAGAACATTCCTGGTACTCATTTCTGTTAGAGGCTGAGTCGACCCCAGGGACAGAGTGCAGCTGGAAGGATTAGGTCAAGATTCCTGGTACTGATTTTTGCTAGAGGCTGAGTTGACCCTCTCAAATCCAACAATTTTCTGCTTTCCATTTAAGCCATGGACATAGGTGGTGACGATGAGGGGGTGTCATTATAGACAGTCCACACCGTTGGTAGGTAAAGACAGGGAAGCATCGATCATAATTACATGGTTATGCAGTGCAAGAACGTGATGACACTGCTTTTTTTTTATCAACATCAGTTTACTCGTATAGTGAGAGATAAGGGGATTTTTATAATCAAATTCTTCACTTTATTATTCAGTCTGCAGACTTAAGGTAATCATGTGAATTAGGTGTGTTCTTTAGTTGAGGTACAGAAGAAGTAACAACCACACAGCTGTGACTAAATTTCAAGCACTGGTACAGTGAACACAGTTCTTGCCAGTCGCAGTGGTTAATGAAAGACACAGAGACTGGAAACAACAAGGCCAGGGGGGAGGGTTAGAGGAACCCCATTTTGTGTTTATATTCCTCAAAACGTGACCAACTTGTGGGATTACTGTGACATACATACAGACCCACTGCTAACACATTCCTGTGGGAGCCAGTGTGCAACAATAGGGTGTCCGTTGCTAGGCAAAGCAGAGCTCTGATTGCCACTTGCTTTCATGCTGGTTTCTTGTTTGGCTAATTGACCTTGAAGATGGAGGCGATATGTTCCTCTGAAACGTTGGTTGACTTTCATTGGACTACATGGCTATATATCCCGGAGGCTAGTACTCTTCAATGAAGATTCAATTAAGGGATATTCTCCTGAGCAAGATTTATATTTTTATATGGAACCCTATTCCCAATGTACGAAACAGTTAATGTCTGTGTTTTAATTTTCCAGTTGGATGTGTCAGTATGCAAATAAACTTGTTTGGAACGCTGAGAGGGATAGTGCATAACCTCATGATTTCAGCCTTTTCACCTGGCTAGTTCACTTCTAAACATGAATCATACAACACTTCATATTTCTCTTGCTGATTAAATGCTATTACTGAACTGTGAATTAGCTGGTCCATTTGTTGGCTTGTTCTGATTCAGTTGTTTAAAATTCACTTCAGTCATTGGCTGGTTGACCTCATCATCACTGATACTACAGCCCAGTATGAGTTGTCTTCTATTGGAGGCGTTCTTGCCAGCATTACCTGTTCATTGCAATGGATTTCCAATTTGTTTCCCCAGCAAACTTTACATTCTCATTCATACTTTAAATCCATCATAGCATCTGCATTTTGCCTTTGCTTCTTCCTTCTTGTGCCCATTTTAATCTATATATTTTTAATATATTTAGATACTACATATACTATGTATTCCTATATACTCGTATAACTTCATGAGGATGGTCTTGTACGACCAAAACATGTAGAAGGAATAAAAAGTCAAATTGTAAAACATTAAAAGAGAGTATATTCGTTGTGTTGACGGTTAACCGAATTCCTAGATATACTCGTATATACTACAGTCTATCTGTACTTCAACATTAATATGGACAATATGTCTGCATTCTGTCAACATGGCAGCTCTGTTTCTTTCTGTGTAACTAAGGCTCTCAGGCTTTAGCATCTTTGTTTGAAGAAGCTGTCCCAGCATTTCAGCACATATTTCTGTTACTGTCTTGGTGTGGTCGAAGTGGAAAGTGGAATTTAGTTCTTGCAGTAGGAGTAAGGGTGATAGTATGGTGCTACCATGTATGCAAATGGCTTTTGAGAACTAGTTAGATGCTCCAGTACAGTTATGTAGATGCTCCATATTGGCATGAAACCTAGGGTAGTAACTAAAACATCATTTGGCAAACCTCTTTTTTTACGATTTCGATTTTTTAAATATTTTTATAGGGGGGATCCCCAATTTGTGCTCCACTTCTAACCGGCAACCATGGGGTCAAGGACTCAGTCCCATTGCACCCCTAGAATTATGGAAATAACAAAAATGTAACTAGAAAAATCTGTGCAGTGGGGGACATTTTGTTTTCTATTATTGAGGTGACGTACCAGTTTAGTAAATAACATACACGTACACCATTGGAATTCAAGTAAATACAAGAACAGATATTTATATGTTATTATGTAAGATTTGAGGCTTTCACGGCGGTGACTATGAAGAAAGCAGTCTTCTGGGATTTGGCACCGTGTATATGTGGTGTTAACCGACGTTTCGGAGGAACGTATCGCCCCCATCTTCAGGGTTGAAGAAGTATAAGTAAATCTGCAAGCGACAACACCGTGAGACACGGTCAAGCAGACTGCTTTCTTTATATGTTATTAGTTCTCCCAACTTTCCTTTAAGAAGTGCCAAAAATAATCAATGCTGCCAAGTTAAGTATTTATGAGAGACAAATATATGTACGGAAGGACTAAATGAGGAAACCCAAGAAGTTATGGAAGAACTGAACACTGATTTAGCAGTGATTGAAGACAGACCACAGACAGAAAAAAAAGGCCTCTGAGAAACATATACACTTACTGTCTACAAGTTATCTAAACAGCTATCAAAATAGACAGACAACCCTGCAGCTTCAACTGTGAAGATGGGTACAAATTGAGAAAAGCCTGATGTACCTCTTTTCTTTCAACCCTTCTTTATTAAAGTATGACTCCATCCCATTGAATAACACCCATGGCTGAAAATTGGAGTAAACACCGTTGCTTAGTTTTAGAGTGCTTCATTTTGAATAAGTTATTTCCAGTGCCTTAAGATGCCATAATTATTTTTTCCCAGGATTGACATGTATAGTGACAAATCCATGAAATTATGTTGAAAAATTTTCTTTTAATTAAAAAATACAAAATTATTCTCCTATTTTGAAATATTCTACAGTAACGTCAATGTAAGTTTGTAGGAAAATTTTCTTCCCTTCCTGTTCTGCTCCCAAAAACACCTTGACACATCCATGGTTGATACTGCACTTCGAGTGGATTTATTGTACTAGTCCCTGATGGATGGGTATGAAGCACTGCTGGAATTACATTTGCAGGTGAAACATGAAATGCTTGGAGACGAGACTGCCCCAGTGCAACTTTATCCACCACAAATCCCCCCCGTTACCCTTTGTATTTAGGACAGAATATTCACCTTAGAATTTTTGTTTTAAGTATGCTGCTGTATGACAAATTTTCAGATTAGATGCAGCTAGTTAATTTTTGTATATTGTATACTAACATCAGCAGTTTTTGACAATTATTATCCATATATCGCTGATCACAGTGGCCGAGGAGTCTAAGGCATGAACTCTCTTTGCCCGCTCGAATGCTGGGATTGTGTGTTCGAATCCTGATAGAGGCATGGATATTTGTCTACTTTTATTCTGTGTTCATGTTGTACTGTATAGGTAGTAGCCTTGCAGTGGGCTGATACCCTGTGCAAGGAGTCCTGCTGACTGTCTGCAAGATTAAGAAACTGAAGTGAAACAAAGCATTTCTTGGATACCGTATGCTGTAGATGGAGCAAAAGGAATATGAATGAATGAATATCCATATATCTACATTTCTTTACAGATGTCAGAAGACAGTGAGGAAGCACATGAACTTGATCTAGAAAGCACAGAGTTTGTCGCTGATGAAGATTCTGATCCTGTTAAAATCAGAACTGAATTGACGTAAGAAGGTTAATCTTAAGTAATCAAAATTTGAACATCATTTAGGTACAGGGGTTTTATATCTCTTGGTGTTTTTTTTAGTTTGCTCAGTGTTTTCCAGACATTTTTATTCGTGGATCCTTCTAGACCTCCTAAAGTAGCATAACCAAAGATAAAATGTGCGTGAGGATATTGCTACAGAACAGGATGTATTTTATATGATTAAAAAAATAAGATAAAGTAATTAAAATTGTGTATTTTTCTACATAATACTTGGGGGGGGGGAGGAGAACTGATTTATAGTGAAAGTTATTGGAATATTATTTGGAAGCTGCATTACTGAGACAGGTAACAGCATCCAGCATTCTAATATTTCATGTTTTTGTATAATGATATCAGAATTTCATTCAGAATTTGGCAATGAAGGGAATGGATTCTGACCCTGCATAATCTTAAGTTGCATGTGAAGGGTCTTGTTTTTGAGCTAGGATGTTCGTATTCACTGGGATCTGAACTATGACAGATAAACCAGTAAATGCTTAATATGAATCAGCTTCAGTCATTCATGTGCTGGAAAGGTATACATCTTCATATTCAAGGAGTCTGAAATTGTGTGTATCCCTAAAAATCTTGAGATCAAATTTTTCACCATTATATTACTTTTTTATATTATGTTAGAAAGTTAATAATTCATAGTTCTGGCTTTTTTTGGACTAGAATTTGCATTTCAAGTGATTTGTTCAGATTTGTAATTTTAATACAAATTCCATCATTATAATAATTTATGTACAAAACCTCTTGTTGAATGGCATGGTTTTATGAAACGTAATTTTGGAATGACAGATACAGTGCGTACAATCAAGTGCACGCTGCGGCTGCAATTTGCCGTGAGTCATACCACCGCAGAACGGATGCAACTCCTCCCCGCGACTGCAGTGCTCCTATGCCGATGGTTGCATAATCGGAACCCGAGGTTGCATTAAACAGTCAGTCTTTGTCTTGCTGTGGAAGTGGAGTGGAATGTTTACAGCTGTCGACAGACGGTGGAAATGAAGTTCACTATTAAACAGCGTGTGTTTATTGTCGAAACTATTGCAAGGAAAAACATTTACAGAAAATTCGCACGTAGGTTTCGTCAGAAATATCCTGACTCGCCAGTTCCCACAAAGTCGTGTGTAAACAGGCTTCTGAAAAAGTGGCGGGCCACAGGTTCAGTGAGTGACAAGAAGAAGCAATCGAAGAGAACTGTGCTGACTGAAGAAAAGGTTAAGGATATTCAGGCAAGATTACAGATCAGTCCTCGAAAATCGTTAAGACGCTTAGCACAGGAAACTGGTGTTTCGCTAGGATCTGCTCGCACAGCCACAAAGTTAATCAAATTTCGCCCGTATAAAGTAACAGTTGTGCATGAGCTGAAAGAACCAGATCATGCAGCAAGAATTCGTTTTTGCAACTGGCTGCTGCAAAATGTACACGATGGAATAGTGGATCCTCAGCTTCTATTCATGACTGATGAAGCGTGGTTCCACGTTGGTGGCCACGTCAATGCACAAAACGTAAGAATATGGAGCAATGAAAATCCTCACGCTATACAGCAAGTGCCATTACATAGTGAAAAGGTGGGTGTGTGGTGTGCTGTAAGCCCGCGGCGAATCATTGGCCCCATATTTTTCCACGATACCGTGAACTCTGATCGGTACATTAATGACATACTGAATCCCTTCTTCGATCAGTTGAATGCCGAAGAAAGACAATACGGGTATTTTCAGCAGGACAACGCTACAGCACATACGGCTAATGCATCCATGGTCGCAATACAGGAAGTGTTTGAAGACAGAATTGTCAGTAGAGGACTGTGGCCTCCCAGATCCCCAGATCTCAGTATTTCTGATTATTATCTTTGGGGCAACCTGAAGCAAAAAGTCTACAAAAATAATCCCCGCAGCATTGATAGTCTTCAAAATGAAATTACACGCGTAATTCATTCAATTACCGTCGACGAACTGCAGAGAGTGTCGCGTAATTTATTTGTGAGATGCGCGGCATGTTTGCAAGCAGAAGGAGGTCACTTTCAGCACCTGTTATAAACCACGGTAAGTTATCTTTTTACTGTATTCTTATAAATGTGTGCATGTAGAGCAACTGATGGACGGAGACTCAGCGACACCACTACACTCACGCTATCGGGGAACGGCACTGCAGTCGCGGGGAGGAGTTGCATCCGTTCTGCGGTGGTATGACTCACGGCAAATTGCAGCCGCGGCGCGCACTTGATTGTACGCACTGTATAAACCAGTACAAGTTCTGAATTTGTCATATGATGCCTAACTTCTTCATTGGCCATGGCATGAAATTGCGCAAGGCTTTGCCAGATGTTTCCTGGCTTTGGTATAACTTCAAATTGTAGTATGCGGAGTTGTTTTATGGATGATATTGACATCTCTAGGACAGTAGTTCGAACTAGTGGAATGCCAGTGGAAAATATAGCAGGAATATTTGTTAGTCCCATAACTGGTGACAGTTTCCATTGATCTCCTTGACATAATTTCATTAAATATGCTCACTATGAACTTTAACATTTCTGGAAAGAGTGTCTGATAGAGTAGGCAAAATAATAATAATAATTAAGGGTCAATTTAAAGGGAGTTACCAGGCTGGTTGCCCTGAGGCCTACACAGAACAGAAATAGAATGCATAGATTTCATTGCTGCATTTCCTTTGCATTTTGTCTCCACAGAAGTGACATAATGTCAAACCAACAAGCAATACACAAAAAAGTCTCTACTCAGACTAGATGTTTGCAGATATGAGAAGATGGAAACTGTAACATAAAGCATCGTGACATTTGAGACTGTTTCAACTAGATTTCGTTTATAACAGTTGAAGTTCTTTGTTGAATTAGCCTAGCAGCAGATGGTAGGGTTTGAATGGCTAGCATGCAAGAAAAAATTAATACAACTATTCTCACATTGCCTTTGTGACCTTTGCAGATGTAAGCCCGATTTAGTGCCACAGGGAAAACCACGGTGGAAGGATGCAGTGCCTCAGGTACTGTTATACGAATATCATGTATTTATGTGCAGTTAACTAGCCAGGACAGTACAACAGTGCCTCCTCTCAGCATTCAGTAGATATTCGTCTACTTCATAATTCATTATTCATAATTCATAATTTGTTTATGAGTACATCCATAAACTGTTACGGGTCATTCCATGTGAAGTCATCCAGAGAGGTCGCTCACCATTTTTAAAAAAATTCAAATTTTGTACACTTATTTCTACATATATTCACACCTCAAAAATATTAAAAAAAAACTGTCTTCTGCTCTGTTCTCCCGGTACAGCCGTTTTTATAATGCGAAAAAACGCGTTTTCGGCTCAAATGGAGGTTTGCGTTATCTTCTGTATCTCGATAACTATTGAAGCTAGAGACTCAAATGAAAAACCCATATGTTCCTCATGATGTGGGAAACAAATCATATCATTACAAGGTTTTACTCAACTCACTTCCCCTAGGTGTAATTAAGCTTGAAACTCACCTATCGATTTTGGGAAAAACGCTATTTTTAACCTTCAGAAACCAATGGGAGGGGGAAAGTATCAGGTCTGTGGTTTCTACCCTTTATTTTCTCCTACATGAAGAATATAATCACATAGTTTTGAATACCGTACCTATTTTTCAAAATTTTCCAGGAGCTTCCAAACTTTGCTCTGGGCCTAAAATCGGCCATATTTAACGTCTCATATCTCCGGTGGGGAAGCTCCGAAAAAATTTAAACTCATAGCTAATAATGCTCTATTCCAGAGTAACATGGAGTTAAAATTTCAACTTTGATATTCAATTAATAGCGAAGTTTCTATATAATGCGAAAAATGCTTTTTCGCCTGAAATGGAGGTTTGCCTTATCTCCAATATCTCGATAACTATTGAAGCTAGAGGCTCCAATGAGAAACCAATTTGTTCCTCATGATATGGACTATAAATCATATTATTACAAGGTTTCACTCAACTCACTTTCTCTAGGTCTAATTAAGCTCGAAACTTATCTATCGATTTTGGGAAAAACGCTATTTTTCACCTTCAAAAACAAATGGGAGGGGAAAGTATCAGATCTGTGGTCTCTACCCTTTGTTTTTTCCTACATGAAGAATATAATCACTTAGTTTTGAGCACCGTACCTATTTTTCAAAATTTTCCAGGAGCTTCCAAACTTTGTTCTGGGCCCAAAATCGGCAATTTTTGACATCTCATATCTCTGTGGAGAAGCTCCGAAAAATTTGAAATTCATAGCAAATAATGCTCTATTCTAGAGTAACTTGGAGTTAAAATTACAACTTTGATATTTAACTAATAGCGAAGCTGTGGGCACCTTGAATTTTACAGATTTTGCAGACAATTGTTCGTTTCTCGTTCAAGACGAGATTCAAAGTTTCCACTGGGTAAATCAACAGGCTACACGTCACCCTTTTGTGTATTACTACAAGGCGGACACTATAACAAAATGCCCAAGCTTGTGTATGATCAGTGATCATGTAAAGCACGATAAAGCCACAGTTTATGTGTTCCAAAAATTTCTTATCGCCGATGTAAATGGAAATGTGCCATCAGTCAGGAAAGTTATTTATTTCAGTGAAGGCGCTGGAAGCCAATATAAAAACAAAGAGAATCTTTCTAATTTATGTTATCACTATGAAGACTTCGGACTTGAAGCAGAATGGAACTTCTTTGCCACCTCGCACGGGAAGAATGCCTGTGACGGTATTGGCAGCACCATGAAGAGGCAAGCAGCGGAAGCCAGTCTTCAGAGAACTCATTTTAATCAAATCATGTGCCCGCTAGAACTGTAAATATTCTGCACACAAAATATCCCAGGGATAGTTTACATTTCTGTGCCAAAAGAGGAAGTTGCAAGAAATGAAATAATTCTAAAAAGCATGTTCCAAAAGTGCAAAACTATGCTCCACACCAGAGAAAAACAATGGGTCGTCCATCTGGAGGAAAACACGATCAGGTGTTATAAAACATCCAAGTCAGATGATTTCGAAGACATCGTGATAGTGGACACTCACTGAACTACGTGTACTTTCAAACAAACTGGAAAATAGTCATTGGAGTACACAAAGAACTAATACCATTGGATGCAGGTAAGCCAGTGTTGAGGTATTGATCTTTTTTGGTAAAATTCAAGGTGCCCACAGCTTCGCTATTAGTTCAATATCAAAGTTGTAATTTTAATTTCAAGTTACTCTGACTCTGACTCTGTTAAACCTGAGAGAGAGAGAGAGAGAGAGAGAAAGTTACTAGTATGAGTGAAAGTCTAGCAGTATGAGTTGTTGAGTGAATGGAATCAAGACGGTTGAAGCCAGGAAGTGACTACAGCAGAAGGAGTAATTGTGATACTGCAGATGGCAGTAATTGTGAAATTGTGAATTGTGTAAGTGTAAGAGCGAGTGTGCAATAAATTCGCTAGATCCAAAAAGACGTGAAGTTATTTGTCGCGTCACAAACACCCAACACGCGAAAATATCCTTAATCACATTTACGATTTTTTGCACCATACCCTCTTTACCTCTCCCATTTAAATGCAAAGCATGATTTGTATATAATTCCAGACAGTTTCCCACTTCAAGAAAATTAAGATGTTCAAAACACTTATTATATTTCATTAGCTTTCTACTGAATTTTTTTACTGCGCTGTTCACACAGGATCTCTCCTAGAGGTCATGGTTATAGGGAACGTTTATTACACCCAAATCTGTGTGATTCTGCCTAATTACACGGTCATTCATTTGCCGGAGACCATTCTCACCTTCATTTTTCTCTACATCGCGACTCACTCCCCACACAATAAACACGTCTTTTTGTGAGCTCACAGTTCAATTAACGTAGTAGTTATCTCTTTGATGTTTACCCAGGTTAGACTATGCTTAAGGAGTTCATTTGCCATACCTCTCGCGTGGCCAACACCCATCTTTAGGGCTCTACTACCACTTCCCCTACTATTCTTCTCACCAGTTGCCATTTGATCGTTACATAGAAACCACGACCACAGGGGGAACACTTCTTTTCATCAGTACCACTCAACTGCTGAGTCTTATTTCGAAAGCCCAAAGGGAAGACGGCGCTATAGAGACCTTTTACGCATATGTGAAAGGCCTGTGACTAGACAACACAATGTTTTGATTGATTATTTAATATACAAAGAACGCTATTTTTACAATATAGAACATAAGCACAAACAATAAAATTCTTTAATAATATAAACACAAATGCATTACCTCCACAATAACTGTACTCTGTTATATAGAACATAAGCACAAACAATAAAATTCTTTAATATAATAAACACAAATGTACCTCCACAATAACTGTAACCTGTTAGTTCTTGTAGCGCGCAACTAGTTGGGCCGTGGCGCCACTGCCTTTCCTCCCTTGCCCTAATGATAATATGTACGCACATTTTTCTTGCGTCACGTACAAAACGGACACACTTCTTTTTATCAGTAGCACTCAACTGATGCTTGTCTGCTGGAAGGCACAGACATCGCAGATATTCATCGCATTCTCTGCAGAAACTGAACAATTAGCTGGCTCTGATCCTCTATCATCGTCTTCATTGAATCAATCTCCATCTGTATTTCGGCACGGCATTGTTCTTGCAGCTCGCTTATCTGTTTAATTGAATGCATCTCCTTATTCAATCGAGCGAATCGCTGTTCTTCCTCGTGCACCATGTCTACCACAACTTTCATCTGTGAGACTAGCCCAGTACTCTCATGAAACAAAATGCTCATGAGCTCCTGTTCTGTTTTGCCTTCCCTACGCCACCACCGTCGATATATGTAACGTGGGAGATAATACAACACATTAATAAAGAAGACTGGGATAAGCTCAAAAATCAGCGGGGCAAGGAGCGTCCACAAATTCTGGAGTTCTGCTGGTGTGCCCCATCCTTGAAAGTCCCAGGACTGCGAGGGTTCCATTTCTTCTGCTGAGGCGATGGTCCCGACTGGGATTGTTTCGGATTCTGGAGCTGGTTCTGGCGGTGGAGTTGGCTCGGGCGGTGGAGTTGATTCGGGTGCTGGAGCTGGTTCTGGCGGTGGAGTTGGCTCGGGTGCTGGAGCTGGTTCTGGCGGTGGAGTTGGCTCGGGCGCTGGAGC
>NW_019719362.1:3523-11516 GCF_002891405.2 Cryptotermes secundus | reverse complement strand
ACAGCTGCTCTGCTGTTACGTCATCGCTTGCAACGAGTGTTACTGTGTCGTTACAGTCTTTTCTATGTCATTTGGCCACTATCAGATATATATAATCCATATAAATTACGAATAAAAATAATCACTGAACTGTGTAATTAACAACTTTAAGGCACGACTTCAGCTGCCAAAAAGGAAATCCGTAGAAAATATGAATAAAAACAATCACTAAATTTTTTAGTTAATAAGCTATGTTCTCTGCAAGGTTAAGTGACAACTAGATTTTTTGGAGTGGTCAGCGTTTTTATTGGTCATTCTGTCGTATTCAGGATAGAAAAAAGAAGAACAAAAAATATATATTTCATTTATTGTATAGTTTCATCTTTCAATTACTTTGTGGTGGGGGGAGCTTTGATTATACGAACCGGCGATCCCTCCCCGCGACATGTGTTAAGATGGCTAAAATTCTTGGTCTTCTTTGTAGGTATTTGGATCAAGAATCTTGCGTAAGTGAAGAGAATTGGTGGCAAATTGTTACCGTTAGGATGATGACGTAAACAAGACAACGAAGTTGAGGACAAATAATATGAGTTACACAAACGAGAAAATACGCGAGAAAAAACAAAAACGTATAGTAATGGGAGATAGTCTTGAAAGAGGATTTGCCAAGGAACTGAAGGAAAGATTAAAACCGAATTTTAAATACAGGTTATTATAAGAGCTGGATCCACTGTAGGAAATTTTCTGAAAACGACTTGCTCGGATTTAAACACTTTTAACTAAGAGAGACGTTTGTTTGGTATGGGTAGGTACAAATGTTGGGAGAAATGAGTTCTTTCCAAAATTAAAATTCAGTTACTGCTCCTCAGTTCATATTCTTACCATCAAGAGAATTTAAACGAACCAATCGCAGTTCCAGTGGTGCCGTTTACAAAGTAATC
Source organism: Cryptotermes secundus (assembly GCF_002891405.2). Classification (NCBI taxonomy): domain Eukaryota; kingdom Metazoa; phylum Arthropoda; class Insecta; order Blattodea; family Kalotermitidae; genus Cryptotermes; species Cryptotermes secundus. The sequence continues at coordinate 10,596 of NW_019719362.1, read as the reverse complement.
AAAATACGAAGTTGCATTCATCTGCGATGGCAGTGTTAATTCTTTGAATGTTGTTTCCAGACAGATCATGTGAGTACATTCAATCTGCCTGTATGCTTTCATGAGGTTGTATCGTATGTGTTCAGAATGTAAACAAATTGTTGTTAGTGAAATCTGGAGGATGTTTGTCCAATTAACAAGTTCCCATGCAAGGCACACTATATGCATTTCAGTTTGTCTTTCATTTTGAGGGGTTTTTCTTTTATGAATGAAATGCTCTCTCAATAGTCGCACCTAATAGAACAAATACACCCCAGGTAATGTTTTGCAACTTCATGTCGGTGGCCATTTTAACAAGCAGCCGGCTTTGTTTACGTGCGCACCGGTACAAGGGTACTTTGTAATTTGAGTCAGAATTACTGGGTTTTTGGATCTGTCCATCGTCCTGTATGATAGAAACTAGAGAACAGAATGTTTTGTAAACTGGATCTATTTCCGTCCCCAGGTGAAGAGGGAAAGGCACTTAAGTTGAGCTAACCTCAATCCAGTGTTTGAGGTTAGATCTTTCTAAGGGACCCAACTGAGTAGCTGTCTTCCCTCCCTCACCTGAGGATGGAAACAGATCCAGTTTGCAAAACGTTGTGTGAATACTGGACAATGGACAGAGTCCAGAAACTTGGTAATTCTGAGTGTTATACACCATCATCAGAACCGTTTAGAGCCTACTTGTAATTTGTGTTTACAGCACCTAAATTGGGGTGCAGGTGTGGCATTGAAGTGGTGGTTGTCTGTGTTATATGATTCTCTGAGGTGAACATGTTTTATTGTACATTTGTTAATAATGGTGGCTATAATGCCTGCTTCTGACCATTCTGAAAGTGAAGATGAGTTGCTGCCATGCTGGGAGGAGAGGTGACAGTGGATGGCAGCATGTATTATGTGAAGTAGGTACAGCCGATGGTTCCTTAATGGCCTGTTCCATTGGCTGCTTGTGAAAAGAATTGGCATTACCATTGTTTGAATGTGGAATTATTCCAAGTTTGTAATGAAATGGCAGTGCAAGATGTAAAATTGGTTGTAAAAGCAGCTGGATTTTGTGTGAATGGATGTATCATTAATGAACTGATCTAAATGAGCTCACTAGAGACTTTGTGCTGTTTGAGGGAGTAAGACATAATCAGTCACTGCAAACGGAAATTAATTTTGTAAACCTCAGTGCCGGATGAATTGAGAACTGATTAGGCTTCTTAATGATATTTGTGTTAGGCATAGTGATAGCGTAAATATTCATAACTGCTACAACAGAATAGCATTTGTGGACCTAACCTGAGCCAAATCTGGGTCTCATCCCCTTTTCTGCATCCTGGGTGTGATTGGCCACTTCTGCCTTTCATGAGCCATTTTGGCAATCTTTCCTATACATACTGCTACTTTCCCAACTTAGATCTCTTCTACCCTGAAGATGGAGAGAATAAGTTTGTCAGAAACGTCATTAACCACTTCCAGACTTCATTGTTTCATTACCCAGAAGACCATCACATGACACATCAATCTAGTTCATATCCTGGAAAGCTATTTCCACAAGATCTACTTTAATATTATCCTTTCACATATGTTTGTGTAGGTACTGGCAAGCTGTGTGGCACACAGTATTGTTGTACAGGCTGGCGTGAGCATGGCATACTCAGCTGTATTGTTGCCACAACTTGCCGATCCTGACAGTATTCCTACGGCCACAAAAGATCAGAGCTCATGGATTGGTATGTAAATTTTCCAAGCAACTTGATATTACTAGAAAGCTTATGATGAACTAAATGTATCGGGGCTGACTGGTTTTTGTTTGATGACTGTTCCCTGTTGGTGGTTTTATAAGAATACTGACTCACATTGTACATTTGAAAATACAGATATGCTTTACAATAATTGTAAGTCTACCAATTAATAGTAGGATCTGGGATAGCATAGTCTGTATAGCAACTGGCTACGGGCTGGACTACCGAGAGGTCGGAGTTTGAGTCCCGGTATGTTCAAGAATTTTTACTTCTCCATATCATCCAGACCGGCACTGGGACCCATCCAACCTCCTATGTAATGGGTACCAGGGGACCTTTCCCAGGGATAAAGCGGCCGGGGCATGAAACCGACCACTCACTCCATCTAGTGCTGAGGTCAAGAAAATGTGGATGTATACATCCACTCCCCCATACATCTTTGAGATAATGGCCATAGAAGTGTGAAACTTTGACAGGTGTTACACACTTGTTGATTGCCAAATACATATTAAAACTGGCAGGAATATGTGGTTTCTGTAATGTTAATAATGTACGTAACATCAAACTAACTTGTGAGTCACATGAAGCCATTAACTTGAAGTACAAAAAAACTTGTACGCCATGTCATAGTTGTTGTTAGGGTTCCAAGCACTGTACATGACACATGAATGGCAAGCACTGATGTAACATGGCTGACTGTGCATTCTGGTATGCGAGTGTATGCGGCTAGTGTGAGCTGTTATCACCACACTCAAGGACAAACATTGAAAAGACTTGTCAGCTGACAGGTACAGTGTGTGGACCCACCAGAAGACCACACTTTTCTCGGGCCATTATCTCCGTAACCATTCAACTTTGGACATAGCTGTTTTGGGTTATATTGGCGTACTTTAACATAAGGAACACACCGTCTGGCACATGACTCCTGGGACATCCTGTGTATATATATACATATATGGATCCATTGGCATGTTAGTTACCTTATTAAAGTTTAAAATAATTTCTATATATAAGATTGCTCAGCAGTCCTGCATCATAGATGTTAAATGGTGGTTTCCTTTAGTCCTGCCATAAAAATGTCAGGACAGTACATGAAATGAATAAAATGTCAAAATCAGTACCCTTGAAAGAGAGAAATGTAAATGTAGTTTACCTTATTAAAGTTTAAAATAATTTCTATATGCAAGATTGCTCAGCAGTCCTGCATCATAGATGTTAAATGGTGGTTTCCTTTAGTCCTGCCATAAAAATGTCAGGACAGTACATGAAATGAATAAAATGTCAAAATCAGTACCCTTGAAAGAGAGAAATGTAAATGTAGTTTACCTTATTAAAGTTTAAAATAATTTCTATATGCAAGATTGCTCAGCAGTCCTGCATCATAGATGTTAAATGGTGGTTTCCTTTAGTCCTGCCATAAAAATGTCAGGACAGTACATGAAATGAATAAAATGTCAAAATCAGTACCCTTGAAAGAGAGAAATGTAAATGTAGTTTACCTTATTAAAGTTTAAAATAATTTCTATATGCAAGATTGCTCAGCAGTCCTGCATCATAGATGTTAAATGGTGGTTTCCTTTAGTCCTGCCATAAAAATGTCAGGACAGTACATGAAATGAATAAAATGTCAAAATCAGTACCCTTGAAAGAGAGAAATGTAAATGTAGTTTACCTTATTAAAGTTTAAAATAATTTCTATATGCAAGATTGCTCAGCAGTCCTGCATCATAGATGTTAAATGGTGGTTTCCTTTAGTCCTGCCATAAAAATGTCAGGACAGTACATGAAATGAATAAAATGTCAAAATCAGTACCCTTGAAAGAGAGAAATGTAAATGTAGTTTACCTTATTAAAGTTTAAAATAATTTCTATATGCAAGATTGCTCAGCAGTCCTGCATCATAGATGTTAAATGGTGGTTTCCTTTAGTCCTGCCATAAAAATGTCAGGACAGTACATGAAATGAATAAAATGTCAAAATCAGTACCCTTGAAAGAGAGAAATGTAAATGTAGTTTACCTTATTAAAGTTTAAAATAATTTCTATATGCAAGATTGCTCAGCAGTCCTGCATCATAGATGTTAAATGGTGGTTTCCTTTAGTCCTGCCATAAAAATGTCAGGACAGTACATGAAATGAATAAAATGTCAAAATCAGTACCCTTGAAAGAGAGAAATGTAAATGTAGTTTACCTTANTAATTGGCCATCATCAGGTGTGTATTCTTACATAGCTGCTACACTGCCCGTAGTTTAAAATTTAAAATCACCAGTCTTTCCAATTGTATGTATGTATAAAATCTTTGTTAACCTACACGCGTCAATTTGATTTCTAAAAATGGCACTTTTTTAAAACTTCAATTCAAATTAAAATGTCTATAAATTTTCTGTTCTTTTTCTTTTTCCAAATTTTTAAAAATTAAAATTTTCTCGGGGTACACGCCATATGTCTATAGTGCTTATTAAAGCTAAGCAGTGACACACAGAGAGAGCCTACACAGAACAATAACTGAACAGCGATAAAACAAGAAGTAGCCGCTGCAGCACTATAGACATAGGGTGTGTACCCCGAGAAAATATTAATTTTTAAAAATTTGGAAAATGAAAAAGAACAGAAAATTTATAGACATTTTAATTTGAATTGAAGTTTTAAAAAAGTGCCAATTTTAGAAATCAAATTGACGCGTGTAGGTTAACAAAGATTTTATACATACATACAATTGGAAAGACTGGTGATTTTAAATTTTAAACTACGGGCAGTGAAGCAGCTATGTAAGAATACACATCTGATGATGGCCATTTAGGACCGAAACATGTAGTGTGGAGGAAGGAAAGAAGAAAGAACTACAATAAAATTGTTGTACTTAAGACGGAGTTTGTCTCATATATATGAAGCAGTGTATTCATTTGGTGTGCCCTATGCATATGCAGTCACCTTTGCTAACTTAGCTGTGTATAATGTTTTCATATAAACAGGCCGTACCTCAGCAGGTTGATAGCTTTCCACCACAGAGCCATGTGTTCATTTCCAAGTCATTTTGTATGAGATTCATGATGATTGAGGTGGCACTGGAGTTGGTTTTTTTTTTTCTGAGTTTCTTTGATTTTCCTCTTGTAATCATCATTCCACTATTGCTTCATGCTGCCCCAGAGGTGTGCAATAGCTCTGAACAGGCAGCACATTGTTATATCCAGAGTCTTATATTTTGTTGGTTACAGAATAAGTTAGTTAGTTAGTTGTTTTTTCTTTAATTTGTGGAGTGGACTGAGACTGAGTCCACTTGGTATGCTGTCCACCGTGGAACTTTTGTACTAGCCCCAGATCGTAGTTGAGTGTGGAGCAGTTAGTGGAATGTGAATTGGCAGGGGAAATGAAAGTAATTGTAGAAAACATGCTGCAGTGCCACTCTGTGCTCAACAGAACCCATTTATGTCCTGACGTGGGATCAAACCTGGATCACCATATTGGGAAGCCATCAGCTATCAACCAGAGCTTATGTCACTGTTTCATTTAGTTAGTTGGTTCATTCTCATAAACGAAAACATGTAATGGGAAATAATAACATTTTCAGAGCTTAGAGTTTCCAGTCTCTTGTCTTTCTAATCAGAGTTGTGTTCAGTTATAACAAGTCTTAATGCATTTGTGAAGGGGATGTGGTGATTTTCAAGTAGCATCTGTGAGTGTTGGGATGCAGTGAATTTAAATGGTGCAGCAAAGGGTGAAAGCAAGAATATTCTGAAGAATACTTTCTTGTGTGGGGTGATGCCATGTACAGTTAGTGCCTCGTAACTTCAGCCGTGTGGAAAGGTAAACGCTGTTGTGGAGCACGCGAAGCTATATCCTTGCTGTGGTGATGTTCAGAGCTACTCCCTGAGCAGAAAACATTGCCTACAGAGACCAGGAGTAGATACACAACGTACTATACACCTGACCACACTCCAAGATGCTACATTACAAAGTGGTAATACCCACACTGACATAAGCTGATAAGACTGCTCCCCGAGCTCCACGAGAGATGGTATGACCCTTCGACCACGGCTAGAGTTCCGAGGAACTAACAGTAGTATGGTACATGTTTTGGAGAAACCTGCTGCCTTCATCTTCAGGCTAGATGACAGGGTGAGGAGTTGGACTGATGCTCTGCAGAAGTGATAGAATTAGGGAGAACAGAGTAAAGAATATTGATCATTTAAAGATTGTTCTCTATGGTCATAGTGAGTGGAAGAAATGATGCCTCTGAGTGAACCAGCAGGAAGTGGAGAGAATTTAGGGGAATATAATGAGAAAACAGTGACCCTCGAATTCCTCTTCTCAAGGGGAGAGTGAAGGGATGAATAGTTTTGCTCATAGCCCCAGTCCCTTCCTCCCATTCTTTGTATCCACAGTGTTTTTGTACACTCTTGGCTTATTATTCTGCTGTAATGATGGTGGCAACAGTTTTCTTCAAACGGCTGGTAACTGTCTACCAGAATATGGTGTCATATCTTAGAAAAGACACTAATCTTCATAGTTATTATTATGGGAACTACAGATCTCACAATTATAATATATCTACAGGTTTATCCACTGTGGCTCTGGTCTATGTTTCTGAAGTATCGAATCCCAAAATTCGTCCCATGCTTCTGTGCCTCAACAGTGTATTTGTGTCATTTGGTATTCTACTCACATGCGTCCTGGCACAGTGGTTCTTTTGGAGGGGGATGGCTATCTGGTTTGGAGTCCTGGCTGCCATGAGTTTCCTGGCCCTGTGGTTCCTACCTGAGAGCCCACATTGGCTGGCCACTTACAGAGAGGAGGAGGGAGGATCTATTGAGGCAGCAGTCAGGTGGCTGAACAGGCACCCTCAGGTGAGTAGCAAGTGCTACGATTTCTGACTAGCAAAGGGAATAATGAAAACAGTAACTGAGGACATTCAGCTTATCATTAAGGCTGAACATAGAAGACACATATATGCGTTATCAGCAGAGCCTGTATGATTATCATAAATTATGTACAATAACTTGGCCATGGAAGAGGATGGTTTGAATCTCAGCCAGGACCCTGGCTATCTTGAGTGAGGTTATATCTGGTTTTCCTTAGTCCCTCCAGGCAAATAACAAGATGGTAACTCAGTTTGGCTGTGACATTTTTCTTCCATATCATTGCTAATTTATCATTTATCTGTTATCTTACTGTTCGATGCTGTGTATTCTGGCTACAGACAGCAGAGTAAAATAACCTCCTTTCCAAAAGAAAGCTTGGTTACATGTTTTGATATTGTTGGTCATCATGAGGTTGGATTACATGCGTTCTGGTGAAACTGCTGCTGTTCTTCATATTGTGGT
>NW_019719362.1:0-1687 GCF_002891405.2 Cryptotermes secundus | reverse complement strand
TTTTGTGTGCGTTCGTAGTGAAATCGAATACTGTAGTTTCATTTGAACCTATATATACATCAAGAAGGTAACAACAAAAAAGGTATGTACATCGAATTTTACACTATATTTTTAACATACCTATCTGCAGAATCTGCAACAAAATTACTGGATTGTGGATAAGTTTTGGCATAACTCATACGTATATTTTTATTTGCTGTTGTTCAGTAAGGTATTATTTTAATTCCTCTATTAGGGTTTTACTTAAGTCGGTCTGGTAATTACTACATTTAAAAATAAATATTCAGGACTGTGCATGCGCTTCTACTAGCGGCGTGTGCGCGCGCTTCCACTAGCGGAGTTTAAATGCCTGACTGGCCACAACTGGGTACTTTGGCCACGACGACCTTACTCATGACTGGCACAAACTGGGCACTTCGGCACTTAAAGGTTAAATAAATTTGTAGCGCACATAGCCACCACCTACGGCTTCCCTTAAATGCTTCTTCTTTGGCCGTTGATGATCCTGGCGTCTTCTTAATGAGGTTGGCGAAAATCACTTTCCACTTCTCACAAATGATGTTCTCGTTAATAGTGTCGCCTTGCAATTGCTTTTCGTTTAGCCATATGAGGAGCCACCTTTCAACATCGACAAGAATATGTAACCATTGTGTAGATATTCTTGTCACTCCCTTTGAAGCATCTATTTCCTTAATCTTGTTCTTGAGGCTAGTGCGAATCGTTGATGTAGACCAATTGTATGTGCGTGCTAGATCAGCCATGCTCACACCTTGTTCTCGCTTTTCAGTGATTTTACATTTCATTTCTAAGGTTATTTTTATTTTCTTATGGCTGTCTTTTTGCGGCTTTTTCTTCGGGGACATTTTTACAAGGGTTATTAAACTTTGCACAAAAAAAATCACAAATAATATGTCTGAACACAAGTTTGGAAAAATGTGCGATCACAAGCGACACTAAAATGCTAGCGGAAGCAGTTCTAAACACAGACTGATGTAGCAAACACACAATCTGGGACTTCCCCTCTCGTCACTCATTATGCAAGTCATTTTTTTACAACTTGTTTTGCTCGTTAAGCGAGGTTCCACTGTATCAACACTGTAGCATCTGGTAGTAGGATGAGACATGAATGATGATGAATTGGAAGGGATTTGGAAAGAAGTTATCATGGCATAATTGGGGTACAAACCCAGCATTGCCTGGAGTGAGTGAGTAAGTCTACAGAGATCCTCAGTCAAGATTGGTTTGTATGCCAGGAGTTAGTTCTGAGATCTGTAGCTAGCAGGTAAGCTAATGCATACAGCTAGTAACAATTATGTATGTTAACCGAGAGTATGACTTGATTCTTAATACAGTATTTCATGTAAAGGGTTAATAGCCAAGCCCTTTATTATGAATCCATTGTGTTATGCAATGCTAAATACATGTGAATGTATTTCACATTGTCACAGAGTATTTTAACTTGTTGTTTGAAATGTAATTGGGCAGTATACCTATCCTGATATTCTTTGGACTGAGATTAAAGCATTAGTATTTTCTTGATGACAGATAAATCTTCCTATGATGGGTACTGTTTTCTGGGATGTGAAGCCTTGTAGGTTGGTAGATATTTACCAACATTTTGGAGGAACATAATGCCTCCATCTTTGGGGCTGAAGAGTCAGTTTAACTCTTTGACTGGCGCGAAGGG
>NW_019719361.1:1023128-1031973 GCF_002891405.2 Cryptotermes secundus | reverse complement strand
GTTGTCAGCTTCACGCTCCTGTCGCTTTACCTGATACCAATCATACAGGAGGCTGGATGGGCCCCAGAACCAGCCTGGATCTTATGGAGAAGAATAAATCTGTTTCTTCTGCCGGGAACTGAACCCCGATTCCTCGGTCATCCGGTCCGTTGCCTAGTCGGTATACTGGCTGAGGTAACCTAGCTCCTGCTGGTGGCGGTAGAGATCAGGACCTCTTATCGACCAGACATCGTCAGAACCAGTCAACAACTTGGTCAACAAGGACGAGCAGCGGGTACAGAATTGGTTCTTAAAGTGTGGTCCGCGGACCCACGTTTAACCGCGAGGCCTGGCAAAGGAAACCTCGAGATAATTTTTGTCTTCCTCTACTAACTTAGGAAGAAAAAATATTCTAATAAATATTTTTAATATTTTACAAAATCTGTTACTTTGGAATAATGATAAAATATATTGGATTTGAAATTGCACGCAGTTATCTGTGCTGATTACATGATGGCGATTCAGCAACAACATAAGCGCGGGAAGCTGAAGAATCTCCATTGTTAGAAGCCTTTGCCAGGGAACGGCTGTTGAAGACACAGCAGGCTAGAGAAAGAGCTTAGCGGATGTTGTGGTGATTTGTGGAGATTAAGGATAACCATGTAATTAGTTGCAGTTACTAGTTGAATGTGTAAGTACAATAAATTAAATCATCAAATCCAAACCCCGCCTAATAGTCACCCCAACATGTGACAATAAATTTTTTGACTCATCATTCACGATAATCTTCGAGGCTGTAGATAGATTATGCAGTTGAGAAATAGTTGTTAAATAAGCTAAGATTTTCCCAGTAGTACAAAATTAGTACAAATCTCAGAGTTTCTTGTTATGAAAAGTGGCAGTCATTCTTTCTGGAAGCGCGCCTCAGTTGTCTGCACGTTGCTGGTTTCTCATAGCTTTCCGTCTAGCTCTTTGTAGTAATGAAGATGTCCTGCTAGTGGATGGCTTTTGTTCCGCGCAGTTTCTCCTTGCGCCAGAGCGAGCAAACAGCGTTTATGCACCAACATTACACAGAGCAAATAAAGAGACCAGGTCCTTCAAGTTCTTCAGTGTATACACTAGATGGCATTAATGATGTATAAAGACAGAGGAGCTCTATAGAGCAGTGTTCATATCACGGTTTCCTCTGTCACTTTTGGAAGTATGTTTTGTTTCACCTAATTCGATTAATATTTTTTTGATTTATTGCTAGTGGGGTGGGACTAAGTCCTTTGTACTGCGGCAACTTCTGGCCTATTGTACCAGCCCCAGATGATAGGTGAGGGTGATTGTGGAGCAATTGGTGGAATGAAGATTGTCAAGGGAAACCGAAGTACTCTGAGAAAACTTGCCCCAGCGCCACTTTGTCTACCACAAATCCCACTTGATCAGACCCGGGATAGAACCAGGGCTGCCGCGGTGGGAAGCTAGCGACTAACCGCTTGAGCTATGGCGTGGCCAATTCGATGAATAAGAGCATGAATACTGCTTGTCTCTGTTGCGTAAAAAATAAAATGAAAATTTGTTATGGAACGGGGTAGGAATTTGGATGAAAATCTGTACGCACTCTATTCTCAACACACTGCAGCTCTGCTTAAGTACCGATTCCACAGAATACCGGGTGTACCCTCAGCCCGTCTTGACCGGGAGAGGAAAGGCTTCCTTGCTTTATCCATGAACGTGACTCTGGGTTTCCATCTGGCTGACAGGTAATTGAGGCTCCACTTTTCTCTTACTGGCCCCAAGACGGAGAGGAGGCTTACGTGTCTCTCAAACCATTTAATGAATTTATGTTAAACGTCGATGCCAGAAGTAAAGATACCACTAGGAAGACCAAGACGTGGGTGGGTGGATAATATTCAAATGGGTCTTAGAGAGATGGGACGGTATGGATTGGATTGATCTGGCTCAGGATAGAGACCAGTGGAGGGTTCATGTGAACCTTCGGGTTCCATAAAATTATGGGAAGTTCTCGAGTAGCTGCACATTTGGCGGCTCAGCAGTTAGAAGTCAGTTATTTCATGTTACTGACGGTAGAAATTAGAAATAATTTGAGTGAGGTCGAGTGTAGTGGCATAGTGATCCTCTGTATGGCCCAAGAGTTAGTTAGTTAGTTATTGGAGAGGGTGAGTTTCCCCATGCACTGAGACCTGTATTGNATGAGGTTCTTTTACGTGCCGTAGAGCTACGACACGGGACCCACGGCTTAAAGTCCCTCCCGGAGGACTTGTTCCCTGAATTTTTCCGCCCTTAAAAATTCGACTACCTCCGCCGGGTATTTGAACCTGTGTACTACGAGTCATGAGGTGGGAACGTTACCTCTAGACTATGGAGGCCGCTGGCCCAGGAGTTAATATGGAGAGCCGTAGCTCAAGCGGTTAGTTGCTGGCTTCCTACCGCGGCGGCCCGGGTTCGATCCCGGGTCTGGTCAAGTGAGATTTGTGGTGCACAAAGTGAAACTGGGGCAGGTTTTCTTCGAGTACTTCGGTTTCTCTTGCCAATCTTCATTCCACCAATTGCTCCACAATCACTCTCACCTATCATCTGGGGCTGGTACAATAGGCCAGACGTGGCCTCAGTACAAGGGACTTAGTCCCACCCCACTAGCAATAAAAATATAGTATGGACTATTGCTTCCTACCGGTTCCTTGTCAATTCATTATTGATCTGTCATCCTACCATTCGACACAGTAGGTTAGCCACTGACAGAGCTGTTAAATAATCCTCTCCCACCACTTCATTCATTCATTCATTCCTTTTAATTTTAAATACATCGTTTGCCTGAAGTTTTTAAGACCCTTGAATGTTGTTCCAGCAGTTTAAAATAATTTGACAAGCATACAAACAGAATGTGAAGGAATTATTTTACCTGTATATATATTGTCATGTGTTAAGGTGACTATAGACGGGGTTTTGATTTGTAATTGAATTTATTGAACCCTTGAAACTCGTGACTGCAAGTAATTATAACCGTTTCACTTATTCACAAGCTTTACAATTCACTAGAGCACACACTTAAGTCTTCTCAGCCTTCTGTGTCTTCACTAGCCGTTGTCTGGTAACGGCTTCCAACGTTGGGTGTTCCCCTTCCTCTGGGTTCCCGAACTGCCCCCGTTCCTCAGCTACCAGTAAATTATTTAGCCATTTAGTGAGGTATGTGTTTATGCCTTGAGAAGGGTTCGATTTCGCCATCGCAGTGTTCGTGTCCTAGGCCATATCAGACACTGTGATCGGATAAAAAAGGTTTCATATCGGAATAATCAGTTTCACATGTCTCGTTTGGCATGACTGCTTTTGTAGGACCGTACCCATCGGTCAACTCAAGTACTGACGTCAGTGTTGTCTCATTAATGTCAGGTCCAGTATTCTGCTTGGAGATGCCTTCTCCGAATGTTCTGAGAGTCAATTCCTCAGGCTCCGTATCACATTGGATGTCGGCCAAGACATCGCTTTCGCTTGTTTACCTCAGCGTCGCATTCATCACCCCGCAGACAGGGGGCTCTTCCTCGGAGGCTGACTGTGGTTAGCGGTCAATAGCAATCTATAGGAAAAGCTGAGTTGCGGAAGAGGAAAAGGGTGTTTAGGGATACTGCACAATTAAATACTGTCAGGTCTTTCAGCAGGGCATGCAATCGTAAGTTTTTACTTGATAAGGCCTGGGCTGCCTCTGTAGTCTAGTGGTCAGTGTTCCTGGCTACAGATCCAGAGGTCCCGGCTTCGATTCCCGGCGCTACCAGATTTTCTGAGAAGTAGTGGGTCTGACACGGGGTCCGCTCAGCCTCGTGAAGATAGCTGAGGAGATATTTCAAGGAAATAGCGGCTCCGGTCTAGAAAACCGAAACTAACAGCCGTGGGGATTCGTTGCGCTGATCATGCGACACCCTCTATCCGCTAAAGTTGGTACTAACTTCGCCGACAAGCGGCGGTCGCTCGGTCGGTATAGTTCGCTTGTGGATTAAAAGCCACAAAGTTTAGTTTATTGTATGTTTCACTTTTGAACATTGAAGGGAAAGAGGAAAAGAGGGAGTTCACTAATTAATTTTCAGAATCATTGACTAAACATTAGCTAGATGATCAGTTAATTGAGGAGGTAGCTAACCGACTTAACAGACCCTGTGTTTGTACTCCACGGTACAGATCTGCCTTAGCAATGTAATGCCAGTCAAAAAAATATCTTTCTATAGAATTCAAGGGGGGAGCACGCAGTAGCGTAGTTGGTTGAGGCACTATGCAACAAGCCGGAAGGTCGCGGGTTCAAAGTCCCGATGAGGTGGATTTCTTTCAATTAACTTAATCCTTCCAGCCGCAATATGGCCCTTGGGTCGACTTAGCCTCTATCAGAAATGAGTACCAGGGATCTTCCTGAGGGGTAAAGGGCTGCCGGTGAGTAAGGCTGACAACCTTACCGCCGTCTCTGAGCCGATTTTCTAGATAATCTGGGAACCTCAACGTCTCACAACTCTGTGGGCCTTCACGGCCTGTTACAGGCATAGCTTTACCATTTTATTGAATCCAAGTGTTCATAATTCTGTTAACGCAGACTCATGACTTGGGTATATTAAGAGCCAGCATAATCTAATCCATATATTTACATTTATTTCTGTCACTTTCGTGTTAATATTGTGACTTGTAATTTGGGTGATTGTAAGTGCGAATGTGAAATAAAATTAGCTACATCAAATACACCGTGAAGTTATTTGTCGCGATATACGCCCGATACGCGACAACTGGTGTCAGAAGTGGGATACGAACTTACACACGTGACCGACGGGATTTGAACTTACACACGTGATCAACGAGATTCGAACGCAAGACACGTGAAAATTTGGTGTCAGAATTTTTCGAGCTTAAATACGCCTCAAAGGATAATTAAACGTACGACTGCTTCGACTANTGAATACAACTCGGCGACTGTTACAGTACAACTCGCTGGTAGCCACATTAGAACTGACTCGTACCAGCTGTGCAGCTTACTTATATAGCTGCAGTGCTTGCCGGTTGCGTAATGAGTGCCACGTCATCCTGTTACGTCACCGCTGTTGATTCGCCTTGCATAGTTACCCGGTTACGGGGCTCGGCTATCTTCGGCTCCGCTCGGCTCTCTTCGGCTCCGCTCGTGACGTCACCGCGCATAGCTGCCAGGATGCGGGGTGATTACTCGCCTATCACGCGAGCGTTACGTTACCGCTGAGGGGTGGGAGGGGAACGCTGACTCACCCGCCGCGTCACTGCTGGTGTGGGGGTCAACATGTCACAATATTATCCTGTGATTTATGTCTAAATCTCTTTGGATTGCCCAGCTGAACTTTAATACGCATTTATTGTTTCCGCCATAACGACGCTGGGTGAAATATAAAACTCGTAATCTTTTCCACAGTCCTATATCTGGTGCGTCATATGTCTTAGGTCCAAGTATTCTCAGATAATTGCGTTGGTTAAGAGACCACTGGGAAGACCAAGGCGTAGGCTATTGGACAATATAAAAATGGATCTTAGAAAGATAAGATGTGATGGTATGGATTGGATTGATCTGGCTCAGAATATGGACCAATTGGTGGCTCTTATGAACACGGTAATGAACCTTTCCGGTTCCATAAACTACTGGGAAATTCTTGAGTAGCTGTAGAATTGGCGACTCCTCAAGAAGGGCTCAGCTCCATGAGTAAGTAAGTAATTGCATTGGTTATCCCTGTAACCACAGAATCGAATCTGTCCCTGTCATCTGGGAGGTCTCAAGAGGCGGAGACAGGATCTACTTACCCCCTTCATCAGGAGCCATCAAGCGGAGCATCCCTTCAAAGAGGGTTCCAGATGAATGATCTTACACACTCAATCACACACAACGGGCAGTAAGTTCTGTCACTGTAGTAGAAGGGAAACCATGTACGTTCCTTTCCCTTTATCCCCAGTTCTGAAATTAATGGCAAACCTGATTACTTTAATAATATCACACGAGATATTCTAGTAGAGAGACAACTGTTTCTGTGACTGCTGACTTAGTTACTACCAGCCAGTCAAGAAACCCACGATAAATAATATCTGAGTGGTTAACACCCGTAATTTATATTCTAAAGGTCCCCTAAGCCTTCCGGCCGCGATAGGCCCTGGGGTTTACTCAGCCTCTAACAGAAATGAGTACCAGGAATTAATTAAATAATTTTCCTGGGGAGTGAAGCGCGGCCGGCGCGTAAGGCTGACAACCTTACCGCCATCTTTGAGCCGATTGTCTAGATAATGTGGGAGCCTCAACGTCTCACAACCCTATGGGCCTTCACGGCCTGGTACAGGGATAGCTTTACTTTACTTTACTTTACTTAAAAGTCCATGATTCAACTCTGCCTGGAAGCCGGTAAAATCGATATATTTTAATTATTTTCCGTACGTCCTCGAAACATTCTGAAAAATCCTTCAACATCCTTCGCAGTTCACCATTCACAGTTCTCCTGAAAATCGACTGTACGTACAAACACAATGTCATTAATAAAATGTTGCTGAACACACGAACTTAACAAATTAAATAACTATATCATTAATTGGTTAAGCAACTAACTAACAAACTAACTCCCTAGTTGTAATCCTGCCTTCCTCTACAGTAGAATTTTCAGACATTATTTTTCCCGTATTCCAGAGGAATCTTCGGAAATTCGAACTTTCGGTTCCTCTGTTCAAGCGACTTACAGCTATGAGCGGCGTTAACTGCGCAGTCGCAAAGATCGTCTGATGTATGACTATCAACATGGTCTTCATCGCTATGGCTGATTTAGTCAATTCTCTGCAAGACCTGGATTCGATTACCCAAGTCCTTTATAACGATATGACATGCTTCTAACGTCAGTTCGTCTAAAGTTCATGTTACCTGTTGCGACAGGCCAGTAGCAAGGGCCTGGTTAAGGAGTTTTGTTGCTTGTCTTTTCAGAGAACTACCATATTGCGAGTGTTCAGAGGGTGTTCAGCTAATTCCATCTGTGGCAGTGATTTAGACTTTACTGCGAACACAGATATTCCTCCAAGCACCTGGCCTTATACGAGTATTGTAGCGTAGTTGAACAATTACCCAAAGTGGAAGCCCAGCAGCCTTTAATTTTTGGCTTCAGACACAGTGATACAGTTAATATGACACTCACGGAGCTGAGCCCTTCTTGAGGATCCACCAATTCCGCAGGTACTCAAGAATTTCCCAGCATTTTATGGAACCCGAGGGTTCACTACCGTGTTCACAAGAGCCCTCCACTGGTCCCTATCCTGAACCCGAACAGTCCAATCCATACCACCCCATCCTATCTGTCTAAGATCCATTTCAATATTGTCCACCCACCTACGTCTTGGCCTTCATAGTGGTCTCTTTCTTTCTGGCATTTCCACCAATATCCAATATGCATTCCTCTTCCACCCTCTTCGTGCTATATGCCCTGCCCACATCATCCTCCTTGACTAGATACGCCTGACAATATATTCAGTAGTATCTTTCTCTCATGTCAACGTTAATGTGGCCAAGTGTGTTTAAATAAGTACGAACAAATTCCAGTACAAACAAAAAAATTCCGTGGTTTTAGTCCGCAAACGAAATATACCGACCGAGCGAGCGACTGCCGTTTGTCGGTCAAGTTAGTGCCAACTTTAGACGACAGAGGGTGTCGCGCGGTCAGCGCAACGAAACTCCACGGCCGTTAATTTCAGTTTTCTAGACCGGAGCCGCTATTTCCTTGAAATAGCTCTTCAATTATCCTCACCAGGCTGAGTGAAGCCCGTTCCAGACCCACTACTTCTCAGAAAATCTGGTAGCGCCGGGAATCGAACCCGGGAGCTCTATAGCCAGGAACTCTGACCACTAGACCACAGAGGCAGTCGAAAATTCCAGTAAGGAAACGAATTTTTAGTTCGGCTGATAAGACGCGCAACTTTTCAAGGCCTGTTCATGACTATTTACCATTCTGAATATTAATAAAAGGCAGGGCGAAATGAAACTTTTTGTTCTGTAGGGGGGGGGGCACATATGCAAACTTTGGTGCGTCCTCTTGTGTAAATATAATAAAAGACGAGAGGGGGAACAGCTTTTGATCGCGAGATGTGAAACGGTCTCGCCCCGCATTGCTGTGGGGCGGACACAGGATATGGCCCGTCTGTCCTCTCCGATACACTGACAGCTTTATTAATCTGGGATATTGAAAAATCTGACGGCGCACCGCGGCTCAGCCTAGAAGGTCCCTGGAGGAAATGTTACACGGAGCGACAGCACACGTGATTTCTTTCTTTATTCAGCTTTATGAATATACAAAACTATAATTTTGTCAATGGTTCTGTATAGATGTGAAAATTTATCTCTGATATTAAGGAAGGAACGCAGACTGAGGGTATTTGAGAACAGGGTGTTGAGGAGAATATTTGGACCGAAGAGAGATGAAGTGACAGGAGGTTGGAGAAAACTACATAATGAGGAGCTTCATAACTTGTGCTCTTCTCCAAGTGTAGGATCAAGTTAGGAAGAAATATATATGCAGGGCATGTAGCATGAATGGGACGAACAGGAATGTGTATAGGATATTGGTGGGAGAGACAAAAGGAAAGAGACCACAAGGAAGACAACGTAGGTGGTACGATAATATTAAAATGGTTCTTAGAGTGGTATGGATTGGATTGAACTAGTTCAGGATAGGGATCAGTGTAAGGCTCTAGTGAACACAGTAATGAACCTTCGGTTTCCATAAAAAGTTCTTGAGTAGCTGCACAATTTGCGGCTTCTCAAAAAGGGCTTAGCTCCTTGAAGTTAGTTTAGTTAATCAACTTCCTGAACTGCAAGAATAATTTTCCGGTGTAGTCCCCTAGCCCA
>NW_019719361.1:1021971-1022680 GCF_002891405.2 Cryptotermes secundus | reverse complement strand
AAGATTTATCATCTATACGTCGCACTTCAAATTCGCGAGTTACGTCAGTCCTCTCCTATGGGAGTACTCTTCCTATATTCTTGTGTATATTGTGTCCTTCCCTTGTGACTGCGTGCGTTGTAGACATCGTGCTTATTCAAAGCGTATCTTATTAAGATCATTTAAATTTTCCGTCTGTTTATTTTCTCCTGTACATGAACCGTGAAAATGGCATCTGGCCACTCTTGAGAAACTCTTGTCTGAACTATGGAAAGAGTAGTTCTGAACATAAGGTTTGGAACCTCAATAGCCAAAGAAAGCTGTGCTAATAATAATTATGATGATAATACTTGTTACTTAGGCACATTCTTAATACCAGCAGTGAGCGTCCCGCGGACAAATTTCACTATCCAAAGAAAATACTTTAACTAACTAACAAACTAAGTAATTTCATGGAGCTGAGCCATTCTTGACGAGCAGCCAATTATGCAGGTACTCAAAAACTACTCAATATACTCGTAGGGTTCATTAGCGTGTTTATAAGAGCTCTTAATTGGTCCCTATCCTGAGCCAGATCAATCCAATCCATACCATCCCATCCTATCTCTCTAAGATCCATTTTTAATATTGTCCACCCGCTTATGCATTGGTCTTCCCAATGGTATCTTTCCTTCTGGCTTTTCCACCAATATCCTATACGCATTCCTCGTCTCCCCATTCGTGCTACATG
>NW_019719361.1:1003963-1021936 GCF_002891405.2 Cryptotermes secundus | reverse complement strand
GTTCCTCATTGTGCAGTTTTCTCCAACCTCCTGTCACTTCATCCCTCTTCGGCCCAAATATTCTCCTCAACACCCTGTTCTCAGACACCCTCAGTCCATGTTCCTCCCTTAATGTCAGAGATCAAATTTCACACGCATGCATAACCACAGGAAAAATTATAGTTTTGTATATTCTAATTTTTACACTTTTAGACAGCAGACGAGAAGAGAAAAGTTCTGGTCTGAATGCTAGCAAGCGTTACAAAAAGAAAGGAAATGCTTTAATATTTATAAATGATCAAATAATATTACTATTGTTCAAAAGCACAGTTTCAATAAATATATTACGTTCCCTAGAAGTTACATATCTCGGCTACGCCTAAATACTGTGAAAATGGTAGCAGAAGTATTTTCAACATCCGTAGGTCATTTGATTGCAGGATTCATAAGAATGTAATATTTTTCTGCATATGAATATTAGTGATACTTTTTAACTGGAAACGGTTTGAAATTTGTATTTTATTTAATATAATTTTGCAGGAAGCACTTGACTCGTGGTTATCAGTGATGTGATTTCCTCAAATTGGCCGTCTTGCAAATTAAATGCCGTTTATCAGTTACTTAAATAATAATTAATAATTTTCTATTCATGCTGATGTTACGTAGTGCAACACGTAGATCTGTGTTATCGTTGGTTGACGTACTGTGTGTTCACTTAGGAGTTGAGTCACTGTTGCATGTTACTCTATAGCGCTTGAAAGAATGACAAGGCAGAACTATATCTCGGTATCTATGGTAACAAGAGCGTCTTCTCTCCTTACCGTCAGATCTCGCTATTAATCAGTGCTTCGGTTGCTAGAACCCTCCAGGATACAGAGACCTGTGCCATTTGTTTTTCTGCGTTATAATCCATATACGTCTAAAGCCCATGTTACCTGCATTATTCCAGCTATCAGAGAGGCTCCCTACTGAAAATGACGATGAGATGGGCAACATAGTTAGCATGCATGGCTTGCAAAAGTGAACAAATAATATTGCCTTCCTGGGTAGGTTTTCCTGTCCTTAACTAATTAGGCACTACGCCATGAAGGCGTATGGGGGAGTGGTTGTATAGACCCACATTTGCTTGACCTCGGTACTNTGGACCTGTCGTCTGACAGATTACTGATGAATGAATGAATGAACTAATTAAGCACTACGCGATGAAGGCGTATGGGGGAGTGGTTGAATAGATCCACATTTTCTTGACCTCGGTATTAGCTGCAGGTGAGTGGTCAGCTTAACGGCTCGGCCGCTTTACCCCCGGGGAGTTACCATTGAATAGGACATGGACCCCAGAGCCGGTCTGGACGACGTGGAGAAGAGAAAATTATTGACCCTACTGGGACTCGGAACTCCGACCCCTTGGTCGTCCAGCCCGTAGCCAGTCACCATACCGACTGAGCTATCCGGGTAGGATAACATTAAAATTAGTCTTGGCGACAATATTTGTGAAAATGTGAGGCGGTTTGAATTGACTAAGGGTAGGATCCATATATAGATCCATAGATTTTGGTGGACATGGAAATGAAAACTAGGGTCCCATAACAGTCAGTAGCCAGTAGCTATACCGACTGAGCCATCCTGGCACTTATTATACACTAATATAGATGGCTACTATGAATTTCTGCTTACAAAATCAGCTCATATCAGGCGAAACAGTGATCGTAATTTTCCGAGATGTAGGCATGAGCAGGCTATTTGAAAAGTGTATTTTAATGCAATTCTTGTATGAAACGTAAAATAACATCGCGACACGAGTTGTACTGTGTTTTATTTCCCATTGCACCTAGGAATAAATCAGATATGAATGAAACGTTATTCTGTAGGTATACGCGGGATAGCTCAGTCGGTATAGCAACGTGCTACTGGTTGGACGACCGAGGAATTGGCGTTCGATTCCCGGCAGAACAAAGAGTCCCTTTCGGCTCTGGAGCCTACCCAGAATCCTTCGTATCTAATGGATACCGGGGACTTAGCATAATCTAAGTTTGTCAATGTTTAGAAGTTTAAGCATTTAAATGGAACTAAAAGTTTTCTTAGGGCGATCCATAGATTCCCACCGCGGCGGCCCGGGTTCGAGCCCGAGTCTGGTCATGTTGGGTTTGTGGTGAACAAAGTGGGGCTGGGCAGGTTTTCTCCGAGTACTTCGGTTTCCCCTGCCAATCTTTATTCCACCAATTGCTCTACAATCACCCTCACCTATCATCCGGGGCTGGCACAATAGGCCAGAAGTGGCCGCAGTACCAAGTGGACTCAGTCTCACCCCGCTAAGGAAAAAAACGAGCTTTCTCTCAAGTAAGCTTCCTGCCAAGTGAAGCGGGCAACCACAGCTTAGGCGTCTTGTGAGCGAAATATTGCAGTAACGAATGAAATTTACGATGTGAAATGTTCGCGGTCACTAAAAGCGACAGATCCTTCTCGGGTGAATAGCTTCTTTAGTGTCTATTTTCTCTGCTTCTCTATCTTCGAGAAACCATTTCCTGAGACTGGAGGTCGAGATATCGGATACGTTGTACTTCGACACGAATTAACGCAACTGTTCAGTCTAGAAGTTTTTGCCCCAAGTTACATTATTAGTAGCGACCACAAGTCATGGTCGAGTGGTCAGCTCTTCATTCGTTAGATTCTGGGTTTGAATCTACTCTGATTTATCCGTTTATTTCACAATCATCCTCGAATTCTGAAAGAATGTTCGTAAGTATTATTATTATTATTATTATTAGAGGGGGTGGGTTTCCCCATGCACTTAGACCAGTTATTGGTCCATTGTGCACCCCCCTTTAATTTCTACTGTCGCCATACCCTCCCGATACTGGTGCGTGGTATCAGCCCCTTTCAGCCAACCAGGTCGGCTGTCGGTACGTGATATTCCCCCCATCTACCAGAGGAATTAGAAACTACTTGGGCGGGAAATTGTTGCCTAATTTTACTCAGAGGTCTCCTAGAGACATGAGGATCTTTTACGTGCCGTAAATCTACGACACGGGACCCACGGCTTAAAGTCCCTCCCGGAGGACTTGTTCCCTGAATTTTTCCGCCCTTAAAAATTCCACGACCTCCGCCGGGTTTGAACCCTCGTACCTTGAGTCATGATGCTCGTAAGTAGGTCATGACATCTTTCTTCCATAAACAAATTCCGTGGCCTGTAGTCCGTAAGCGAACTATACCAACCGAGCGACCGCCGCTTGTCGGCGGAGTTAGTGCCAACTTTAGTGGATAGAGGGTGTCGCGTGGTCAGCGCAACGGATCCCCACGGCCGTTAATCTCGGTTTTCTAGACCGGAGCCGCTATTCCCTCGAAATAGCTCCTCAATTATCCTCACGAGGCTTAGGGGACCCCGTCATTTCTTCCACATACTTTTTTTTTTCCCCCGTTTCATCATTCACAACCAAATTACCCTTCGAGATGACTTTACACTTATGACATTTAAAAATAGTGTTGTTAACTAGTCTGAATCTCTGGACGCGTGTGTGTATGTGCTTTCTCTCTGAGGGGAAATATAAATATTGAAGGTATTTCAGACAAAGCTCAAGAGGATTTTCTCGACATGAGATGGTAATGGAGAAAATTACACGCCAGGATCGTTGTACTTGCCGTCTTCATTTAGCACGATAACATTGTTAATGTGTCAAGGAGGTTTAAATTGGTGGGACAAGTAGGCAGAACAGATAAAACAATAAACATACATGTTTCGTGTGGATATCATTTGCAAGAACGGGTCACAGATTAAAGGTTAATATCAAGATGGACGTTAGAGACATCTGGTGCGGATCTTGGAACTGGGTTCATCTGAATTTGGATGTAGTAGAATGGCGGACGTGTGTGGTGACGGTGGACTTTGTTATTGCAAAACAGCAGTTGACAGAGCAGGTTAGTATAGCGGTAACGCTCCAGACGTGTGTTAGGGAGATGCTGCTTTCAAATCTCGTTGGAGAACACTGTCTTGACTGATCTTTTTATAGTTTTCCTTAGACCTTCCAGGCAAATTTCGGGATAGTTCTACAGTTAGGCCACGACCTACGACCACTTCAGTCTAAATCCTTGCGCGTTTATTGTTCATTTTATCATCCTAACATTCGACGCTATAGTGTCCCAGGAGGAAAGGTCATTAAAAATTCAGGTCACAGTAGTTAGTTAGTTAGTTAGTTAGTTATTGGAGAGGGTGGGTTTCCCCATGCACTTAAACCTGTATTGGTCCATTGTGCTTCCGTCTATGATTTCGGAGGTCACAGTATCGGCCATTCTGAGCAAAAAAGTGTATATGTACATGTGTCGTGTTCCGAACGGTTTCCGAGATAGAGCTATTTCACTGCACAGTACACTGTACACTGTACAGACGAGCAACACGCCATGTCCTCACACGAGTTGCACCGAGATAGAGCTATTTCACTGTGCAGTACACTGTACACTGTACAGACGAGCAACACGCCGTGTCCTCACACGAGTTGCAAAGTGCATTGATGTTGACGGTGGGATTTTCGGAAAAGTATTATACTATGTAAACTGTACTAACTTTGTCACTTGAACAATAAATACCGGTATTAGAAACAGTACGTAATATCTCCTTCTTATCAACAGTTTTGGAACTGTACAGTGAAATAGCTCTATCTTGGAAGCCGTTCAGAATAGAAGACATGTACATATACACACAACCGTTTGCTTAGACTGACCGATATTATAACCTCACGGAATATAGACCTTTCCTCCTTGGCCATTCTGTATAGTATCAAAGCTGAAAGCATCATAAACTAACCCATAAAAATAACAGGATCTCATCAGTTGAATAACTGCATGATGCTCTGTACCATTTAGTTACAAATATTTGTAGAAGAAGAACTTTTGACAGTGCAAACAATTTTAAGCACAGTTAATGGACGGCCAAGCGTAGAGCATTTCTTATTTTTTTTTTCGTTTAGGTTGGCATTCTGTATGACTGACTATTGGCACTTGACATGTGCAGTGACGCGCTTTGAACACACACAGCCTGCCTAGTTTCATTTGGTAGATAGTAAAGCAAACAAACTTTGATTGAATTTCTATTGAATTTTGTATGATTTGAGATGGAACCGAGTGTCCAGCAAAGTGCGTGGTTTACACAGCTTCTCAGCGATTCCTTCAGCTTTGGAGAGTCTTGCTTTAGATTCTTGCGCTGGTGGAGGGAGGGGAAAAGGAGGAAGGTGTAAGGGGAGGGAAGAAAAAAGGAAAAGTTAAAAAAAAAATGGAAGCGATTGTCTCGTAAGTTGTCCTCATACTCGTAGAGGGGAAAACTTCTTTCCACCTCACAGGAACTTAAGGGCGCAGGTACAAAAGCAGTTATTTGCTTCACCACACGACGATTATTGTAAATTCGAACATAAAATTAAAAAAAAATAGATAATGATAAATGTTTTAAAAATAAATTATGCAATATAGAGATCTTCGAAAATATTATACTTATTCATAAAAAGGGAAAATATATATTTATATGTACCATCAAACCATGTTTAAAATTTAAGAAACGATTATATCCAAATGCTTATACGTTTTGGTCGCAAAAAAAGAAATATGTATTTGGATTAGAATCCGGCCCCTAGTATTCACCCTCCGGTCTAAGAATAACGGCCGTGGGGGATCCGTTGCTCTGACCACGTGACACCCTCTGTCCGCAAAATTTGGTACTAACTTCGCCGACAAGCAGCGGTCGCTCGGTCGGTATAGTTCGCTTGCGGAATAAAGACACAGAGCTTTATTTATCATTCTGGAATGGACACGGCGAATTCTTGCAGTCAATTTCAACCTTGTCTGAGGCTTATGCCTTCGTAATAGAAACACTACTATTACAGAATTCTATCTAGAGAACTGATCTATCATTTTGTTCCTAACTCAGTCATGACGGTAACTAGTCACTTAATGGACATTTTGGCGCAGGGATTTTCTTCAAATAGTGATAGTTGGTAAAAAATACATCTTTTATAGAGCCCCAAGTGATGTCTCCATGTTGACGAAATCCTGATATTAGATTATATCCTGTGTCAACTAAATCCATTCCACCCTCAGACCCTAAGATTCATTTTAATATTATTTCACCTATGGGTATGTCTCGTAAGAATTNAAATGTCCTTTATAATTTGGCTCAGAGGCCTCCTTGAGGCATGAGGTTCTTTTACGTGCCGTAAAGCTACGACACGGGACCCACGGCTTAAAGTCCCTCCCGGAGGACTTGTTCCCTGAATTTTTCCGCCCTTAAAAATTCCACGACCTCCGCAGGGTTTGAACTCGCGCACCTTGAGTCATGATGTGGGAACGTTACCCATAGACTACGGAGGCCGCTTAAGTAGTAGGGTAAATTCATTACTACTATTCGTAATTAAAACCGGGGCATTAAGACGTATTTTGGAGCAGAGGTATTGCTCCACGAATTCTAAACCTCAACACTAGATGGAAGTGTGTATTCGGTTTCACGGCTAGCTGATCTACCCCAGGGAGGGTCCCTGGCATCCACTGGTTACGAGGTTGGGTGGGCCTCAGAGTTCCTCTGGGCATGGCAGCGACAAGAATGAGTTCTGACACTGCCGAAGTCGAACCCATGTCTTCCAACACATAGCTATAAGCTGTTGGTGGTCACACGAAAGTACCCATTTTAGCTGAACGAAGCAAAATTATTCTGCTGGAACATGAGAACCTGCAAGCGCATTACAACGTGCACATGAGATTCAAGCACCTAGCCAAGTATTTTTTTCTTCTTCCTCTTACATTCTGTTCTTTTCTGCTTTTCCCCCTGTCCCCCTTTAGTTTTGCAACGTTCATCAGGAATTCATTAGCGTGTTTGCTCCCTCTCCTCATTTGCTCTTCTTACCCCCTCTACCACTCCATGCTCACTTCTTCATTCAGTATTCACATAAGTACAGTCCCACACAACTGAAAATGCTACGGTTCTTATCCGAAACTCACACCAGAAACCCAGTTACGGTAACTTCAGTAAAGTATGTAATTTTAACTCCGTTTCTTACGTCAGTTAACAATGATCTGCCGCTCAGTGAGTTACACAACATCGACTGAGTCGGTGAAGTAATACGATTAATGTATGATGAATGGAAAGAAATTTTTAATTTCTTTTTAATTCGCGTATTTGGGGGTGGAGTTCAACTGGGTCCACTCGGCACGGCGGTCACTGACTGGCCTATTGTATCTGCCCCGGGTCATTATGATGATGGAGAATTTGGTGGAATCAAGATTGGCAGGGGAAACCGAAGTACCCGGAGAAAACCCGCCCCAGCGCCACTTTTTTTTTTCCTTGGCACTACAGCACCAGTGGGCCTAGGCCTACCTCCATGAACTTCTCATTTCACTTCCGTTTTTCTAGATCTTAGACACACTGTAGGACTCCTTGGGCGGGTGATCAGCTCGTCGCAAGGCCTCTACCTGTACACAAACACAGAAAAACGCACACAAACATCTATGCCCTGAGTGGGATTCGAACCCACGATCCCGGCTTCCGAGCGAGCGAAGACAGTGCATGCCTTAGACCGCTCGGCTACCGTGACCGGCACAGCGCTACTTTGTCCAGCACAAATCCTACTTAACCAGACCCGGGATCGAACTAGGGCCGCCGCGGTGGGAAGCCAGCAACTAACCGCTTGAGCTATGGCGCCGCCATATGGATAGAGATTAGAAAGGAAGCAGTCACCGTACAGTGTCTTGAAATATGTCACGACTAATTGCCGTTCAGTCATTTTGCAGTTCACCAAGGGGCACATAATTTTTCATCTCTTCCCATGTTATGTAACCTCGAAGTTGATACAGCGTCTCTAAATATCCCGCGAACGAACCAGAGAAGCATAGGAATCGCTGTTCATTACAATCATCATGGCTATTTTTGGATCCAACATTTAATGTTTGTTTCTTTAGCAATGCATTGTAAAATGCACAGTATTGTCACGTGTTCAGGGTGTGACTATAGACGGGGTTTGGATTGATGACCGGATCTATTTCACACTTTGAAATAACTTGTGACTACACTTTACAGTTTCACTGGGGCACGCGGTAGCGTAGTTGTTTCAGGAACCACGCTACAAGCCGGAAGATCGCGGGATCGAATCCTGATGAGGTGTTTTTTTTCAATTGACCTAATCGTTCCAGCCGCACTATGGCCCTGGGGTCGACTCAGCCTCTTAACAGAAATGACTACCAGGAATATTCCTGGGCGTAAAGGCAGCCGGCGCCTAAGGCTGACAACCTTACCGCTATCTGTGAGCCGATTGTCTAGGAAATGTGGGAGCCTCAACATCTCACAAGCCTATGGGCCTACATAGTCTTTTGAGGGGATACCTTTACCTTTTTTACCCAACCTTCACTTCAATGACAACGGGGCAGTTTTCTTAGCGGTACAATGGATAGAGCTTGACGCTCCCAGAATTTACCTTCACTACTTAAAGTCAGTTCATCTCGTGGTACCTTCTGGTTGGTTGTGGCCTCCTAATCATAGCGACTTCTGTCCTTCATTCCTTGCGAAAATAAGTCTATTTATTTTCATCACCGAACTCCCAGTACGAGCGCACCAAACCCGAGACGAAATTATCAGCTGGGTAGGTTACATATAAGGAGATATTCGGCCCAAGGAGGGCACAATATATGGACACGGATTGTTATTTGATAAATCTAACAGGAAGGGACCACTGGAAGAGAGTTTCTTAATTACATTTATTTAGTGTAAAGTAGGGTTGTATCTGGAAGAAGTCCAAATTAGAGGAACCTTTAATTAATTTAATGGGATAGGTTCTTTGAAATTAATTACAATTGGCTTACAATTAGTTCATTTTTTCTTCACTGGAGAGTTATTCCCTTTCTTGGGTTAAGGAGAGCGGCTTATGCTAAGCTTGAAGCCAGCCACACGACAGTAAATCAGTCCAAGTTAAGGAGAATCAAGAAACCAGGCCCTTTCGAAATCCTAAATTTTGACTGCTGCAGAAGTCGTAATTTAGCAGGGTCTTTCTGGACCCACGCTACCCCAAATTTTAATGCGACAGATATGTAGCAGGTAACTGAGTTTACCTCTAAGACCTCAGCCACATGGTTTTCTCTAATTGGAGGATACAAATTAATTAGCCTAGCAGGTTTTCCAGACCAGCCACAGCGGTGAAGAAATCTGTAGAAGACAGGAAGAAAAACTGACACACAAGACTGGGAAAATATTATCAAAATCTCATCAGAATTACTGAGTTTTGGGGCTTTTTCCATCTTCCGGAATTCTAAGTATTAGAGGACACAGCGTTTCAGAAACTGGATCTGTTTCCGTATTCAGGTTAGAAAGGATATCTACTCAGTTGAGTCCCTTAGAAAGAGCTAATCTCAGTCACTGGTGTCTTCCTTTCTCACCTGAAGACGGAAACAGATCCAGTTTCCGAAACGTCATATACTCAGTTACCTAGAATTCCAGACGAGGGGAGAAGTCCAAAACCCCAGTAATTCTGTGTGTCATCCACCATCGTCAGAACCCTTTAAAATCTCATTAGTCATGAAAATGGCTGGTGTCCGCATGTTGCCACGGTGTCCGCATTTTGCCACGGTGTCCACATGTTGCCACGGTGTCCGCGCTTGAGAACCGCTGATCTATTTGCTCCTTGTTTCTGTTTCAGCATTGTTGAGACTTGAATGGAGATAGCTAATATGTACTCATTTGTATACTTTATCATCCCGTACTGAAGCGACAATCCACTTACTGTATAACGCGGAGTTTAAAAGAAACCCCGTAATTTGTCTCTACTTCCATTCTGTTAAATAAAACAAAGCAAATGGAACAGAGAGACCGGCACAGTTAAAACACAATCGTGATCAGCATTTATTGGTTCGATCAAGTCTCGTAGCTATTCTTTTCTGTTGAATTCACTTCGATTTTTATGGAGGAGGTTGACGGGTTGGTTTTAAAGTTCTGTTCTATGTTTACGAGTAGAATGTCATCACTAAATTCTAGACTATACTTGTTAAATACAGCGCAAAGGTCTTTCTTCCGCCTGTGTCATTTGTCAGGATGGTGGCTTCAAAGTTTTACAGAACTTTTCTTTGCTTCTCTCACGAGGAATTGGAACAGTCCTTGCAACCCGCGAAGAGCCAGGGATCTAGCCGACTGTCGGCTGATCAGTCATTTGTAAATCCACAGTTAAAGTACGTAGGGCACGTCATTCTTATGACTGAATATTCCTATTCGGGCTTGATCCTTTCCGGGCTATGATCCTGTTACTCATTTATTAGTATTGGCAGCCAGTACCTTTCATTAGCTTCGATGTTTGACAAGTTTCTTGAAAATTTGAGTAAGTAAAACAGTAAAGCGTCCTCACTCGCTTGGAAAGCGGGATCGTGGGTTCGAATCCCACTCAGGGCATGGATGTTTAGTTTGTGTGTGTTCGTTTTTCTGTGTTTGTGTACAGGTAGAGGCCTTGCGACGAGCTGATCACCCGCCCAAGGAGTCCTACCGAATGTGTAAGATCTAGAAAAACCGAAGTGAACGGAGAAGTTCATGGAGGTAGGCCTAGGCCTACTGGGGCTGTAGTGCCAAGGAAAAAAAAGTAAAGCTATCCTTGTACCAGGCCATGAAGGCCCATAGGGTTGTGAGACGTTGAGGGTCCCACATTATCTAGACAATCGGCTCACAGATGGCGGTAAGGTTGCCAGCCTTACGCGCCGGCCGCGCTTTACTCCCCAGGAAAATTATTTAATTAATTCCTGGTACTCATTTCTGTTAGAGGCTGAGTAAACCCCAGGGCCATAGTACGGCTGTAAGGATTAGGTCAACTTGAAAAAAAATTCAATGACCTTATCGGGACTTGAACACCTTCATCAAAAGAAAATCATGTAGAAGTCCTCATGGATACACAGAAATAACTAACGGAATTTTACAATACAAAGAAGCCTTGAAGTTCTTATGCGAGGCCAAGATAGGCGTTGGACATCATAATTTTCTACGCCTCTCACGTGTTTCATGTACGGGATTCTGCTGCTTATAGTTTTTCTAAATATAAATTCAATACAGAACGAGTCTTATAATTGCTATGGTTAAGACTGAATTAATCAATTTAAAATGTACATTTTTAAACTCGCTATAAATAGATTATGATTACTGATATTTATTTTATATGAAATGATTCTCTTCTGACTTTCGATGACGATGATGTTGATGACGATCATGAATAGTCTCGAACCACTAGACAACACTAAAGATTTTCCTGGAAGTAGGCCTGTAAATTTACAAGGAACTTACATGCGTATCATCTGTCATAATACGTAGTTAACAGGGTGTAAATTTGTACTTCATTTTACAGTTCACAATTTCCATATAAATCGTTTACAATTTTACATCTTTGTACATGAAATTAAGATTAATATATCCCTTGTCCTGGACTGGCGAAAGTAGCAAGGGTTTACTATATACGAAGGTAAAATTTTGTGGATAAGGGGCTTACCCAGTTTTTAAAAGCAGAATGCAAGTCTGTGTTGTTACGCTGGCATGGGAAAATGCACGAGCTTACATTCAAGTTTTATTTAAATTATGTTTTAGTGTTATATATACAAGGAACATTTTATATCCAATACACTTTTCCTGCAATACTTGTATACAAAAGTATACTGTGAGTACATGTTAGAAAAGGAAACTCCGTGGCCTGTAGTCTGCAAGCGAACTATACCGACCGAGCGACCTGTCAACAAAATTAGTGCCTACTTTAGTGGATATGTGGTGTCACGTGGTCAGCGCAACGGATCCCCACGGCCGTTAATCTCGGTTTTCTAAACCAGAGCCGTTATTTCCTTGAAATAGCTCCTCAAGTATCCTCAAGAGGCTGAGTGGACCCCGTTCCAGACCTACTACTTCACAGAAAATGTGGTAGTGCGGGAATCGAACCCGGACCTCTGGATCTAGCCAGGAACTCTGACCACTAGACCACAGAGGCGGTCTGAGAACATGTTAGAACATTCATATTATTCAGCCTCGAACCATGGGCTCCAGAACACAGTCGTTATAGGAAAAAAATGTTAAGGGCGTATAATAATAGTAAACAAACTTTTAATGTCGATAATATTTTTATTCCGTCCACGTAGGAGACCCTTTTTGACTTTCTCCTTGTTACATTATTACTTTCCTCATGCGATGTCACAAAAGTGAGATTCTGTTAATTTTAACCCAGAGTCTTAATCGAGATTGGTGCAACGAAGAGAGGGTTAAGGGCGCTAATCTCTTTACAATTCGACTTTGTGAGTTTCATTCCGTGAAAGTCAGCAAGCCTGCTGCCACAGGTCCTCCGGTGACTTGAAATTACGACATTGGTATTCCGGGGAACTGCGGGCTTCAGCCTTAACCCGGAGAGTGACGTGATGGAGGGCTCCCCCCCCCTCACTCCGTCTAACTCTTTTCATTGAATTTCGAGACGGGTCCGCTGCGGAAGGAACTGCGAATGGGGCGTATGGCCGCTTATGTAAGCAGGGGCACCACATAACTTGTTCCACGCATTCTAGACCTTGGCTTCAGATGCAGGTGTGTTGTCAGTTTCACTCTTCTGCGGCTTTACCACAGCCGAGAACACCGGTACATATTGGTACCTAGGCCGCGCCATAGCTCAAGCGGTTAGTCGCTGGTTTCCCATCGCGGCGGCTCGGGTTCGATTCCGGGTCTGGTCAAGTGGGATCTGTGGTGGACAAATTGACGCTGGGGCAGGTTTCCTCCGAGTACTCCGGTTTCCCCTGCCAATCTTTATTCCACCAATTGCTCCACAATCACCCTCGCCTATCATCTGGGGCTGATACAATAGGCCAGAAGTGGCCGCAGTACAAGGGACTTAGTCCCACCCCACGAGCAGTAAAAAGAATATTGGTACCTACTGAGGAGTTAGCTTTAGTGGTAATGTTCCCGACTTGAATTCAGAAGTTGCCTTTAGCGAATCATAATCGGATTACGAGATATCCAGCTTGAAGTTTCCTTGGTTTTCTTCAGTCTTTCTTAGCGAGTACCTTTCTTTACAAATCATTACCGTTTCCTTCCAAATCTTACAAACTCGCAATTATTTTTTTTAATTGTCACAATTAAGGGTGTGACTATAGACGGGGTTTGGATTGGTAAATGGATTTATTGATTTCTTATGCACACGACTCGGAACTACAAGAAATTACAACGCTTTTACTGCTCTGCAATTATGACATCTCGGCACAGACCACATAGGAAACACCGTTCTACTGTTGCGTTCGTGTCCGTTGCTGCGGGAACGTGTTTACATAGCCATTTCCCAGAAACGGCCTCGGTCAGGTTCAAATTCTTATATTGTAGCGTGTATGTGTGTGTTGCGGGCTTTACCCAGCAACGGCCGCTGTTTACAGAGTCATTGCTTAGCAACGGTTGTGAATGTTACGTTTCGATTGTTATTTAAAATAAATATGAGCGGGTAGGTATGTAGCAGGAAATTGGTATGGTATGAAATTTTCTCCAGTTTCGACACTAATTCGACGGCTGTCTGCAGTGATGAATATATTAGAATGACTTGCATATTTCTGAGGTGGTCAGAAGTCCATCCCGTGCAGCGCTCTATGTCGCTGCTGCAAATATTTGCCTTGTCACAGAATGCTTAACGTCCTTATAATCCACCGATGGCTGTTTCTTTGGTCCGTTGAAGAAACCGATAGAGGATTAGACGTTTTGAACACCGTCACCAGGTTTAGCAGCATACTTGCAATTTCTTGCTGAGGCTTCCAGAAATTTCTGTGCACTTACGTCCACGAAAGGCCGTGACATAGCTCAGGCGGTTAGTCGCCGGCTTACCACCGCGGCGGCCCCAGTTCGAGCCCAGGTCATATCATTTGAGATTTTTTGTGGATAAAGTGGCGCTGGGGTAGGTTTTCTCCGAGTACTTCGGTTTCCCTTGCCAATATTCATTCCACCAATTGCTCCACAATCACCCTCACCTATCATCCGGGGCTGGTACAATAGGCCAGAAGTGGCCAACGTACCAAGTGGACTCAGTTTCACCCCAACCCCAAGAAAGTAATGTGATGTGGAAACGGTAGAACTGGAGGGTGAGTCATGTAGAGGAACACATCTTCGTATCTCGATAGAACTGAATAGTACTTCTTAAGAAGCTACTAGTTGCTTAGTTACTCAATAAATTCCTAGCATTTCATGGAACCAGAATGCTCATCACTATGCTCACAAGAGTCCGCTATTGGTCCTTATCCTAACAGAGGAACATATCTTCTGGAAATGTAAACTGCACGAGGACCAACTGGCAACAGTGATAGACATTTTGTTTAAGAACAGCAAAAAGGGGTACCCAAAGTCAGTTATAGAGCTCTTCAGGTCACAGGAAAAAATATTTGTGTAAGGTGTCTGTTACTTCACAAACAGAATTCTGAAATTTATTGAAAAAGAAAAAAGAAATATATTTACAAAATATTAATAGTATATTCTTAAGAGTTAAGGGAGATGTTAGAAAATCGCTGGGTGACCGCTCTGGTAGAATAAGATATTTATAAGAATGTGCTACAGAAATTGTCTGTGCAATTTTGTATTTACATGATTTTTTTTTTCGAAATAAAGAAACAGATTAATTCTTGAAGTCGGAGGCTGTGTGTAACATTTCCCCCAAATTTTTTTTTTAAGACCAGGATTTTGTAGCGCCGCGCTGAACTCCCAAGCTGGAGGACTAACCCTTATCGACTGTCCGTGACTGCTCATTTAATATATTTGATCCGGATATGCTTGGCTGGAGGCCATTGGATCAATCCACTCGCCATGCCTTAGTGACACTTTTTTTTTGCTTGGCACTACAGCCCCAGTGGGCCTAGGCCTACCTCCATGAACTTCTCCGTTCACTTAGATTTTTCTAAATCTTACGCATTCTGTAGGACTCCTTGGGCGGGTGATCAATTCGTCGCAAGGCCTCTACCTGTACATAAACACAGAAAAACGCACACACACAAACTAAACATTCATGCCCTGAGTGGGATTCGAACCCACGATCCGGTTTCCAAGCGAGCGAAGACAGTACGTGCCTTAGACCGCTCGGCTACCGTGACCGGCAGTGTATAAGAATAATATATAAGAATTCAGTTCGTACCTCACAGGAAACAGATCCGAACCCACGATCCCGGTTTCCAAGCGAGCGAAGATAATACATGCCTTAGACCGCTCGGCTACCGTGACCGGCCTTGGTGACACTTTAGCAAGTTAAATATAAAATTACACTCAGGAAATTATTTTGTAGTAAAAGTGTAGCATCTGTTCGGATCAAGACGTTTCTTTGTTTCTTCGGCCCGTTAATAACTTCATTCTTTGGGACCCACTGGGAATTTTAGTTCAGCTTAGATTTATGACATCAGTGCCGAAAAGGTGTAGTGTCTTAATTCTTGTCTGTAGCAAATTGTTCAGCCGTGCTGCTAGGTGTATCTTATAAGAATGGGAGGAGTGACAGTTTTACAGATTTATATGGTACTTCATCATTCCTATCAGACTCACGAGGTTATTTAAGAGGACTGCAGTGGAAGAAGCTCTTTACTTTTCGCCTTTTTTTAAAGTTAGAATTGCGATACCTTAATCTCGGAAAATATTGAACACATTCATACGTCACTTTATTGCCGTCTGCAATAATAGATACATGTATAATGGGCATATATTACTGCGTAAACACAAATTAATTCTATTACAGGTAGGCACTTTGATATTTTTCTCTTCACAACCACTGTGTTCCATCCAGCTATTATGTTTACATAAACTCTTACTAATGGTAGTGTTTAGGCCGCGCCAGAGCTCAAGCGGTTAGTCGCTGGCTTCCCACCGCGGCGCCCCGGGTTCGATCCCGGGTATGCTCAAGTGGGGTTTGTGGTGGACAAAATGGCGCTGGGGCATTGCTCCACAATCACCCTCAACTATCATCTGGGGCTGGTACAATAGGCCAGAAGTGGCCGCAGTACAAGGGACTTAGTCCCACCCCACTCACCATCATCATCAGTAATCTGTCAAGACGACAGGTCCACAGTCTCTTCCAAAACAATTCCTCAACTTAATGCGATCTAGAGCTTTCTCCTTCAAATGACAGTATCCTCTTCTGTCCCCAAGGTCATCCAGCATCTTCTTACGTCTTCTTCCTCGTCTTCTTGTCACTTCTATCCGCCCCTCTATCTTTCCTTCAATAACTTCTTTTAGAAGGAAGTTTCTGCGTAAAACATGACCAATCCAATTGGCAATAAAAAATGGTAGTATTTTGAATGAAGATAAGGAGACTGGAACTTGAAGCTAACCACTTGCTATTCGAGTGCATAATTCGAGATATGCTTGGTAGTTATGTTAACGCATCCTACATGTTTACAGATATGTGTTTGAAGTCAAGGATATTTTCAATTTTTGCTTTTAGAATCCCGTCTGTGTCTTTAGTCTTCGCGTAGTTTATATACCCACATTTACCCGTCTGTATTTCGGTTTGATACATGTTCATTTCAAATTGTCTCATTTTAAATTCTAGAAGTGGAATTGTGAAGTTGCTAGTTTTCTCAAATTTAATGTACAGCAATTGTTTCGGCTTTCCCCTGTAAAGATTATTAATATTTAACGACGTTCCAGATACACAGATTATATTTTCAATTAACATGGGAAGATGGTACTGTTCTACTTCAAGTCATCATATTGCCATTCGCTTTGACAGACTGAAGTTATAAGCAAAAAGCGTATTCGGGATTTCTGGTAATGTGACCAAGTTTCGAAAACGTACCTCTGAATATAATTCTAAAACGAATGGGAGGAAAAGCACGAAAAGGTGTCGAACAAACCGGACCTTGACATGAACTCGGATATCTGGATGCAAGTCGCCATAAAATAGACGCACAGGCCAACAAATTTCTTATCGTCTGCCTATGGATCGTTGTTCATCTCTTAACAACAAAATATTGGTTCATGGATGTTCCCATAGAGCTGAGTCGTCATTTCATAAACCTCTGGGTTTGCAGAAACCGATATTCGCCAGATATCGGTGCAATAAATAAAATAAGGTTATGAGAATAAAATCGTGCGGTGCATTGATCATGCGCAGTGATCCATCGCACGAGACGTGAATGTACGTAGTGCATAACAAGCGATCATATTAAAGTATAAAACTTCTACTTAATTATTTTTTTCTTTTCGATACGGCGAACAGCTCTGTATAATTATCAGTCTATGGCTCTACAGCCCTTCTGGATTTTGTCTGTTTTTTTTCAGTTTCTTAATCTATACACAGTCGGTAGGACTCCTTGGACGGGGGATCAGCCCGTTGCAAGGCCGCTACATACATACAGAACAACATAAACACAGGATAAATACACACATACATCTATGCCTTGAATAGGATTCGAAGTCACGATTCCAGTTTTGGAGCCGCCGAAGATCCATGATTCAGACTGCGCGGCCACTGTTATCGGTGTCTATTTAAATGTATGAAAATGAAGACAAAATCAAATGCAACTTATAACGGAGTTGTGCCTAATATTAGATTGCTACATTAGATTTGTGCCAACTTTAGCGGATAGAGTGTCGCGTGGTCAACGCAACGGATTCCCAGGGCCGTTAATTTCGGTTTTCTAGACCGGAGCCGCTATTTTCTTGAAATAGCTCCTCAGTTATCCTTACGAGGCTGAGTGGACCCCGTTCCAGACCCACTACTTCTCAGAAAATCTGGTAGCCGGGAATCGAACCAGGGCCTCTGACTCTGTAGCCAGAAACTATGATCACCCGACCACAGAGGCCACTAGTTAGTTAGTTATTAGAGAGGTGGGTTTCCCCATGCACTTAGACCTGTAGTGGTCCATTGTGCTACCCTCTATGATATTCTACTAGTCTCTATATCCTACTAGCTCTACTAGCTGAGAGGTATTTATAATGCTTCCCCCATCTACCGGAGATATTAGAGACTGCTGTTGGGCGGGAAACATCCGTTAATTTGGCTCAGTGACCTCCTTTGGAGATATGAG
>NW_019719361.1:951434-1003918 GCF_002891405.2 Cryptotermes secundus | reverse complement strand
GCGCCCTCCGCCGGGTTAGAACCCGCGTACTACGGGAGGTGGGAACGTTACCTCTAGACTACAGAGGCCACTAACTTCGCTGACAATTGAAGTCGTTCGGTCGGTATATTTCGCTTGCGAACTAAAACCACGTAGTTCTTTTTTATATATTAAGTTTGTGCCTATAATGAGTGAACGTCAAGGTCAATGCAGTACACGAAGTCTCATGTAAGGAATTTGAAAAATTTGTATGCTCCAAATGTGAGCATACGGTTCCTTCCTTGTTAAAGCATTTCCTCGACGTAGACCACGGAATTTCATTACTCAAAACTGCAATGAAAAAGGTAAACAGAAATATTTAAAACGTCCCGAAAATTGGTTTAGTTATTGCCACGTAACTTGAAGAAAGGCGTAGGAACATTTTACGAGAAAACTTGACTTAGTAGAAAAGTAGAAATTGGTTTTGGGTTGGATTGATGGAGTGTAAGTAGGTTGGGGTGTGTGAAAGGGGGTTTGGAACAGGTAGGAAGGAAGCCGCCTGAAATTGAGCAAAGGTTCCACACAAATTTCATAATCATGCCGTGAAAAGGGGCGTCGGTTCAGTTGCCTACGTGTCTAAAATTTCAAATAATTCCCTTTCATTGATTTTGCTGGCACTTTTTTTTTCTCTTCCCTCTTCTCTCTACTTTCATCAATATTCCTTGTCTGTTGGGCTCGTTTCGACTTGAGTCACGTCTCCCCCTCAATGGAATTGAGTCCTTAGTCTGTCTCCGTCTTTCCCCGTCTACTTCTTTACTTCTGCCACTCTTCAGTAACTCTATTCTCCCCCGTTCCATCACGTTCATCACAATTTGTTTCTTATTCATATGTGTCAGGCGCAGTAGCGTGTAGCGATTCTGAACACGCCCGTTTTATTACGGCAATGTTTTGTTTATTTACATACCTTTATGAATTACTGGAAATAACTTCTTGATTAGAAGACTTCGAATTTATTTAAAAATGATTGACTATTAAGGAAATTTACCATATTGTCTACCAACTTTAGTCTTCTCATCTGCTCTCCAAAGACATAAAAATTAGAATATACAAAACTATAATTTTCCCTGTGGTTCTGTATGGTTGTGAAACCTGGTCTCTGACATTAAGGGAGGAACATAGACTGAGGGTGTTTGAGAACAGGGTGCTGAGGAGAATATTTGGACCGAAGAGGGATGAAGTGACAGGAGGTTGGAGAAAACTGCATAATGAGGAGCTTCATAACTTGTGCTCTTCTCCAAGTATAATTAGAATGATCAAATCAAGGAGGATGAGGTGGGCAGGGCATGTAGCACGAATGGGGGAGAGGAGGAGTGCATATGGGATATTGGTGGGAAAGCCAGAAGGAAAGAGACCACTGGGAAGACCAGGGCATAGGTGGGTGGACAATATTAAAATGGATCTTAGAGAGATAGGATAGGATGATATGGGTTGGATTGATCTGGCTCAGGATAGGGACCAGTAGAGGGCTCTTGTGAACACGGAAATGAACCTTCGGGTTCCATGAAATGCTGGGAAATTCTTGAGTAGCTGCAGAATTGGCGGTTCCTCAAGAAGGGCTCAGCTCCATCAGTAAGTAAGTATGCATCCTTACTGATTACGCTACAGAGTTAATGACATTATCAGTATTTCAGATGCTTATTTCAGTTTAGTCAGAAATGTTCTGTGAATACAGCTCTGATTCTCAACGGTTACAGCGGTTGTGGGTGTTTGAAGTTCAGGCCATGTTATGACAACAGCCTTAAGCTTGGTGACAAATGCACGGCCGGATTCGCATCGGTTCATGTTTGTGTGTTGTAACAGCATGTCATTAAATATCAAAGCTCTGTTCACACGATTTGCTCTTGTATTTTGCGATCCTGTGTCAATTATAACCTCAAATTGGAAGTTTATGATGAATAAGGATTTAAGAAGGATGTGGTTGTGGATTAATGGCATAACGAGGAGCTTCATAACTTGTACTCTTCTCCAAGAATAATTAGAATGATCAAGTCTAGGAGGATAAGTTGGGCAGAGCATGTAGCACGAATGAGGGCGAAGAGGAATGCATATAAGATATTAGTGGGAAAGGCGGAAGGAAAGTGACCGCTGGGAAAACATTCTTCCTATTTTTGAACGCACTTACGCGAAATGTTTATCGCGCCGTTGCCCAGCTTCACACGTTACAATATATTACCGGTGGCTTGCTTCCTCTGCACATGGCAGAGGCATTCATGGTGATAGGTTTTCAATTCATTTCTAACATCATCACTTATTTTATTATGAGTTCTTCTGTATGCTGCCACAGCTTTTTAAAAAACCGCATTTTGTTTTCGTCGAGATTGTTTTTATATTTCTCATTCGTTACCTAAATTTTACTTCTGTCAGGCAGATCTCAGACAATCGCCCTCAAGCAAGTTTACATTCGTTGTCCATCATATGTTGCGCAATGGGACACTCCTTGTGGCAAATCCACTTCTGCGCATGAGCGGATCCTGGATGAAAAGTATGCTGTAACCACTGCATGAAGCGGCCTCCGTAGTCTAGAGGTAACGTTCTCACCTCATGACTTGTAGTATGCGGGTTCAAATACCCGGCGGAGGTCGTCGAATTTTTAAGGGCGGAAAAATTCAGGGAACAAGTCCTCCGGGAGGGATTTTAAGCCGTGGGTCCCGTGTCGTAGCTTTACGGCACGTAAAAGAACCTCATATCTCCAAAGGAGGTCACTCAGCCAAATTACGGACGTTTCCCGCCCAACAGCAGTCTCTAATACCTCTGGTAGGTGGGGGAAGCATTATAGATACCTCTCAGCTAGTAGAGCCGGTCTCGCTGGCTGGGCGGGACTGATGGTAAGCACCAATACCGGTAGGATATAGAGACTGGTAGAAATCATAGAGGGAAGCACAATGGACCAATACAGGTCTAAGTGCATGGGGAAACCCACCCTCTCCAATAACTAACTAACCACTGCATGGGCGATTATTTCCAAGTTTTTTACATTCATACGAGCGGTTACTTTCCTTCATATATATATAGCATTTTAAAAGTGGTCTGAAATGTTAGGTGAAGTTTTTAATCAAAATTTCATAAGAAGATCTCTCTCAGCCTTATGTTTGAAACGCTTTTTAGATTTTATAGGATTTTTGCAGGAATTCTATACCTATATTATCCTATAAAAATTCCAATACCGCAAGCAAAATGGAACCCTATTGGACTTCACATGTTCGGAAGATTTATACATTTGGATTTATCCCTCATTATTGCTAAGTGAATGTCATCCATTCTCCAGACCAGAAA
Organism: Cryptotermes secundus; assembly: GCF_002891405.2. NCBI lineage: Eukaryota > Metazoa > Arthropoda > Insecta > Blattodea > Kalotermitidae > Cryptotermes > Cryptotermes secundus. Next base: position 1,000,627 of record NW_019719361.1, on the reverse strand, counting down.
ATGGAAAATTTTGAGTTCGGTACTTCTAAAGGGTGTCCTAACAAAAACATGCAGGTAGAGACAAGAGTAGAGAAATTTATTATAAGACAGAAGTTCAAGGATTAATGATAAAGCCACGATACGAGGAAGACTCAGTAAATAGGCTACACATTGATATAAAACATAAAACATGTATTCGAAACTGAAAAAAAAATTCTCTATATACTGAAACGTACCAAAGCCCAAGGACCGAAAAGTGGTTTGGGATAGGAAACTATATTAACAGTACAGACACCAAATGAATATAATAATATAATTGATTGAAAAAAATACAAACTGCCCCAGATAAGGACGGCACAACGTACAAGCGTCCCCCAACTCCGCCGTTAATTTAGTAAACCACAATTCCAAAAATTAATTTTGGGCCGAGACCAGACTCTTCCACGGCGTGCAGCAGAATGGCCCTCCAGTGTTCAGACGAGCCTCTCAGTCCTTGGTGAAAGGATGAAGGGCGCAAGCGTGGGGCATGTGGAGAGGGGGAAAAGGAAAGAAGGGGGTCTGGTTGAGGGACCTGGCGGTGGTTGCTGCCGTTACAATACTCCATCAACACTGATACACTTGTCTCTTCGCTTTACTATGCATCGAAACCCGAGGCATGGAAATCTTTTTGATTCCTGTCTCGACCACTACTGCACCTTAATTTCAAACTTTTCGTCATCAGCGAAACTTTTGTCACCCAGTTATGAACCGTTTCGCGCTACAGACACTTCCAACCGTAAACAGGAAATATTTTTTACGAATATCCTTTGCATTGAGTCCTTTTGTCCACAGAAAAAGAACGCACAATTGAACGTTGCTCTTCGGTAGTATACTTAAGCACCATCGCCCTTTTGATTACTGAAACCAGCCTGTAAACATGCGCATGCGCGTCTGCTACCTATACTGTCATGAAGCTTGACTGTGCTGCTACCTACTGATATACTGGAAAACCTGTTACATACAGTACATTACAGCTGTTTTACTTTCAGTTGTGACGTATTTACTGACTCTCCCTTGTAAATTTAGTATGGTTGTTCAATCGATAATGTGCGCCAAAGGACAGCGATTTGTGATCCGATATTTATGGTCAGACTGTGTGAAAGAGAGGGGTGTTTACCAGGAAATGACATTTCAATATGGCGTTAACTGTTTAAGTCAGAAAAGAATTCATGAATGGATAAGACTGAAAGCAGGGCGTGTAGCTACTGATGGAGGTGATTCAGGGCGGGCGTCTGCTGAAACGTGCTGAATCGTATATATTAATACCACGTATATCTGGGACAAGCAAATAATCAGCACTGAAGAAATTTCATATGGAACGAGCATCAGTCATGGAAATGAACTGTGCAAGAATGGCTTAAGGCCCAGTTGAAAACATTTTATTTTGGAAGCAAGAGGTTTGTGGACTCTTGGACCAGGGTCAATGAAAGCCAAAGCGGTTGTTTAGGAAAGGAAACCGTGGCTAATTTTTACGCTAAAATTTGTCAACATTTGCTAAAAATTGTTTTTCTGGTTGCTAATCGTAATTTCATTAGGTACACATATTATTTCAACTTATTTCTTTTGGGTTTTCCATCATTACTTTATTGTGAGTTTATATTAGTGACTATACAAAAGCATCGTTGGCAGACTTTGTTAAAACTACGTAAGTCACGAAATTCTCTGTTGGAAAGAACAGTCTGCTCTAAAATATTGTGGCATGTAGACCCGTCGCTATGGCGAAATAAGCAGCTATACGGCGGCCATTACTAGACAACGTCCAGTAAAAGCAACAGAAAGTCGTTGTGTTCTGTGTATTCCGTGCTGAGATATATAATCTGGATAAATCAGCTGTTGTAGTTGGTCAATTATTGATTAAGTTAGAGAACTGCCGAGGTTCAGTCTTTGTGAGATGTTACTGTTAGGAGCTGGTAGCTGAGGCACGGTGACAGTTCGGGCACTAAGAGAAGGGGAACGTCCACTGTCAAAGCCGCTACCAAGCAACGGCAGGAATGACGTGACTGTGGATACTAGTGTGTGTGTAATAGTGCAATGTAAATTGTAGTCACGCGTTGTATCAAGGAGTCCAATGAATTCGGTCATCAATCCAAACCCCGTCTATAGTCACACTACATAAAATTACATGAAAATATTGTATTCATTGAAGGTGGAAATAGGCTAATTATTCATCTGATAGAAAATTTGAATATTGAATAGATGCCGTAGTTATTTTTAGTTCTGTAAATCTTTCGTTACTCTTAAACATTTTTTAGATTGATGAAAAATTCTTTCGGAACTGTGTGGGTCAAAGTTAAATGTGTCACATGATCCGTAGCATAATTCAACAATACCATTTTTTTTCCAAAATCCTTCTATAGTTCCGGAGATGAAGCAATCTAAAATCTAAATATATTTGTATTTATGAGAAATTAACCAACGACCGTGTGGATTCTTTGCGCTGACCACGCGACACCCTCTATCCACTAAAGTTGACACTAACTTTGCCGACAAGCGGCGGTCGCTCGGTCGGTATAGTTCGCTTGAGGGCTCAAGCCACGAAGTTTTGTTTGTTTGTACACCATTTGAATGTATTCGTTTAATTCTGTACACGTTCCGCTAATTAACACTACATTTTACCTTGGATCAGGAGTAACCTTCACAGAAGAACATCCTCATACAAACTTTTAGTGCTGGATATAAAATATAGACTTCATCACATCGCACCATTTTTTTATTAAAATATTTTAGATACTGTTAATACGTAGGTCGTACCGAAAGTCATGAGTAACTGTTTTTTTGCATGCAACCTGGGAGCAGCAGACAAAAGAGAGTATGGTGGTAGGTGGAACCAGCTGTTGTGTTAACCTTGAGTGTCTTGTGACGTAATAGCTTGCATCACGTGACCAGTATCACTCCTAACAAAATGGCCGACAACGATATGTCGTTTCGCCAGCGTGCTGTCATCGAATTTCTTGTGAAAGAGGAAATCCCTGCTGCAGAAATTAATTCGTAATTAACGAAAATCATTTTATTTTGTCAGTATTCAATATAAGCCCCGTTTTATACAGTTCATAACTGTTATACGTTGTAGCTTTTGTACTGCAGAATAACTGTGCAGCATGAGATTTTGTCCGCAATACTGGACGTAAAAAGGAACTCATTTATTAAAGGCGTGCATTCCATATAGTAAATGTTAATATCATTTTTATTGTTAGAATATGAAATTTATTCATTTCAGTCAGTTACACAAGAAGTGAATTAATTGTAACAAATCTTTGAAATTATTTATCACATTTATCCGGGACACGAACAAAGATCCCTTTTGTCTACGCTGTAGGTGCGTGTCTCTCTGCTCTTGTTGCTAAGCCCAGGAGCAGAACATATATTCAATGAAGTGTAGTTGGGGAGTAGCACAGTTAAATATGATTGTGTATATTTAGGCTTTAAGGGCCCATGTTTTAAGAGTGACTTGGGAGGATATTCATTTGGAGTTTTATTCGAAATGGGGCAGGGGTGCCTTGTTTTTAAGAATACGTCAAGGTGAAATAACGCTACGTGAAATAAACCCTGAACTGTAATGACTATGGGCTGGAGGACCAGTGTTCGACTTGTGAAAATTTATGGATTTTGTTTTCGACATCGACCGCCTCTGTGGTCTAGTGGTCAGCGTTGCTGGCTACAGATCTAGAGGTCCCTGGTTTGATTCCCGGCGCTACCAGATTTTCTGAGAAGTAGTGGGTCTGGAACGGGGTCCACTCAGCCTCGTGAGGATAATTGAAGGATTATTTCAAGGAAATAGCGGCTCCGGTCTAGAAAACCGAGATTAACGGCCGTGGGGATCCGTTTGCGCTGACCACGTGACACCCTCTATCCGCAAAATTTGGCACTAACTTCGCCGACAAGCGGCAGTCGCTCGGTCGGTATAGTTCGCTTGTGGACTATAGGCCACGGAGTTTTTTTTTTGTTTTCGACATCACGTCTTTCGAGGTCAAAGCGATAGAAGCGTGAAGCTGACTAACCCAGATCTGTCCACTGCTTACATCTTCAGGAGAATAAGAATTGTAGGGAGCATGTTGCTGGGGGGGTATTTATAAATATTTGGGAGACGGATTAAGCAACAAATAGAGTGAAAAACTTACAATCACGACTAAGAATAAGAAAATTAATTTTTATTTATTGTTCCTCCAAATGAAAAGGTCCATTCGGGTTAATGGGATTTTACATGAATCGTGTTTATGTCTGGTATGGTTTTAGTTGGTTTACCGAGTACCCAGAGGGGCACGCGATAGCATATTTTGTTGAAGCACTATGCTGAAAGCAGGAAGGTCGCAGTTTTGATTCACGATGAGAATATTAGATTTTTTTTTTCAGTTTACCTAGTCCTTCCAGTCACACTAGGGCCTTAGATTCGACTCAGTCTCTAACAGAAATGAGTACCATGAACCTTCCTAGGGGTAAAGCGCGGCCGGCGCGTAAGGCTGACAAACTTACCGCCATCTTTGAGCCGATTCTCTACATAGTGTGGGACCCTCAACATCTCACAACCCTATGGGTCTCCATGGCCTGTTTTAGGCATAGCTTTACCTTTACTGAGCACCTATCGTTATGAAGCCGTTTAGACACAACCAATGTAAGATTTCATTATGAGAGGCTAAAGGGGTATTTGCTGCTAAGTACTGTGCCAGGAAGTTTGGAGGGATATTTGGGGGTGTGTACACTTCAGCCGTCCTGCGGCGCCGTCCCAACCAAACAGGGAAATTGCTGCCAACAGAGGCGGCCACGGTAGGTAAATACAATCATGAAATTAGACCCATATCACAGCATACACGTCCGTGCAAGAGTGGAGTACGAGCGTATAGTGTTTTTTACTTGCTTCATTGTGAAATTATTGAAAAATATGCTGTGTGCACTTTTAGTTTTATATAACATTATGATTTACATGCTCCAAAATACACAAGGAATGTGGATTTCTGAAGAAATAAACAAGAAAATGCTGGGTAATGCAATTAGAATGGGAAGGTTGTATACCTAACAAGGGGAATAAATGCAGACAATGTTTTGACTGCAAAATGACATTGAAAGATGTCACTATGGAGACTAAAATATAAATGTAACATGTTAAAATTGTTCTGGGATTAATATACTGCTAGGAATTAATTATTCTGAGACTATAAATCTAATGCGATATTTTGAGAGAGGCCCAGAATTTTGCTTCTAATATGTGATATCAAGACTGCTGTAATGACAAGAAGTTCCTCATATTTATTTGCTAATCTGTGAAATTCATATAAAATATGTTTTTTTTTGTTCCGTGGAATTATTCCTCCGATGAAGTCGGAATTTTGTACTTGAAAAAAAGTCACGTATATACCAAAAATGGCCTAAGCAAAGTCCATCCGGCCTTCTGCAGCACATTTTTCTAAACATCTTATTCTATCACAGCGGTCACCCCGCGATGTTTGAACTTCTTTCTTAATTCCAAGAATATACTGTTAATATTTTGTACATATATTTATTTTTTTTAATAAATAGGAATTTTGTTTATGAAATAACAAACGCCTAGCACAAATCTTTTTTTTCTCTAGCCGTAAGAGCTTTGTAACTGACTTTGGGTACCCTTTTTTGCTGTTCTCAGGCAAAATATGCATCATTCTGCCCCTTGGTCCACGTACCGTTTACAGTCCCAGAAGATATGTCCCTCCGTTTGTATACCGTCACCACACTCGTATTCAGCTGTGGTCACAATGTTAAATCTATGCTAACGGCGCATGTGCTTCCATCTAGTTTCAGTCTGCTTACCACTGTCCTACAGTATCTCTCTCTCTATGGCTCTACAGCCATTGTGGACCTTGGCCGCCTTTTCAGTTCCTTAATCCATACACAGTCGGTAGGACTCCTTGGACAGGGGATCAGCCCGTCGATAGGCCGCTACCTACATACAGAACAATATAAACATAGAAGAAATGCACACAAACATCCATGCCACCAGTGGGATTCGAACCCACGATCCGAGTGTTTGAGCTGGCGAAGATGTTTCGTGCCTTATACCACATGGCTACGTCTTACAGTATATCACTAGTAGAGGCCTATTTAAATCCAAATGGGTTTCATATCCAGTTTTCCTTATAAATTTCTTACATCTCTTTCCCTCCTTATTCCCACATTTCTGTCTCAAAATTTTAATTTGGTACTATTAACACCGACAACTGAGAAGACCAAGGCGTAGGTGGGTGGACAATACTAAAATGGATCTTAGAGAGATAGGATGGGATGGTATGGATTGGATTGATCTGGCTCAGGATAGGGACCAGTGGAGGGCTCTTGTGAACATGGTAATTTACCTTCGGGTTCCATAAAATGGTGGGAAATTCTTGTGTAGCTGCAGAATTTGCAGCTCTTCAAGATGTGCTCAGCTCCATGAGTAAGTAAGTAAGTAAGTAAGTAAATATTAACACGTGTTCCTTCCTAATTCTGATCTATGTTAACTTAAAACAGCGAATTAAGTTACGACTTAGCCTTGAGATGGCACCGATCCGAACGTTTAATTGCTATCTGCACATGGATGGAAAAATCTACGCGGGTTACTTGTATCAAACTTAACAAACACAGTCATTCACAAGCCGACTCCTGTTATATAGGTCTATAAATTTCTGCCTCAAGACTGCAATTTAGGTTTCTAAGACACACTAAGATAGTTTGATATCCCGGGATCATAGTAATAATACAACAAAGATATTCTGTCGGTACTAAAAAGACATGTTAACGGTGTCAGCTTCAAGTTTCAGATTGATTATGTCACATTTTGATTACTTCTTTAGTGCTAATAGACTCACAAACTTGTATTAAATTTAGTGGGTAGTCCATCCTTCTTATTGCTAATAATCCACGTTACGGTGCTGAGGTCAAAATACCGACAGTCACGAAATTACGTAACCTCTATAAGGGATACACTGCCCATAAACACCACACAAACATATAAAATGACAACCGTCTTGGTTCTGTTGGCATAAACAAAAATATTTTTCTATCCAAACTTAATTTAACTAAAATCTCCTTTTACAGTGGTTCTAATCTGCCTTTACATTGAATAGTACTTGTAAATATACATGTAAAATTATTCTTCCTGCACTTTTGAAGGTTATTCTACCATCTTGAGCGCTGTATGTGTCATTCTCCTTGGATTTGTTTTCTAAGTCTTCCGCTTCCCCCTGAAATATCACTTAATGATTTCCCATTGCTGCATAATGAGGAGCTTCATAACTTGTACTCTTCTCAAAGTATTATTAGAATGATCAAGTCCAGGATGATGAAGTGGGCAGAGGATGTAGCACGAATGGGGGGAGAAGAATGCATATAGGATGCATTCCTCTTTTCTTCTATTCGTGCTACATGCTCTGCCCACCTCATCCTCCTTGACTTGATCATTATAATTATACTTTGAGAAGAGTACAAGTTATGAAGCTCCTCATTATGCAGTTTTCTCCAACCTTCTGTCGTCAACAAAAACAATTACGCTTTACGAATAGGTTGAGATGTATTGTGATAGCTTCTAGCAGACCGTGTGTTAGAGCCATGCATCACTTTTCATTGCATGTAGACGACTGTGCTAAACCTGCTCCAATCTATCTGTATCATAACCGAACACGTGACAGCAGTGCGCAGTTCATCGGGCAAGTGCATATTAGTCGTCCTGTACTACTGTCGCTCCACAGTGGTGACAATTTCGCCCCGAAGGATTGTTGTTTAATTACTGAATTGCCTCGATTTGATATTATGAGAAATGTGGGTTGTGGGTCACTCTTGCACGAACTCACAACTCCCTGGGCTCCCCAGTTGATACTGTTCTGCTTAAATATCGGCCAGCATTATTATGTGAGACACTTTGGACCACGTCGCCCTCACCGCTTTTAGTGGCCCTGGATACGGATTGCCTACAGCTTCCTTAAGGGGTGCCAATTTAATTTTACTGGGTTGTTGTTCATTGTTGTTGCTTCATTGACTCAGCTGATAATTCGAGATTTGACGGTACCCAGTTTCAGGCCTGATACTTTTCGTTAGGTTTTCATACTTAATCTTCCTTCCCCTTATTGTATGCTACAAAATGTTTTTATGGGACACAGTGTCTTGCATTAAGACAAGAATTATCGCAGTGATAATAAATATTATGGTAATGATGATAATGAAATTGTTATAAGATGTGTTACCGACACTTCGTACCAATTTATTATACATAATTAAATATCTGCTTAAATATCCATTCCTCTTATACCTTACGGTGTCGAGGTTGTTTTTTTTATCATTTTACAGACGGTAGAACTCATTGGGCGAGTGATCAGCTAGTAGCAAGGTCTCTACCTAAACACAGGACAACACAAACACAGAATAAACGCACATACACATACCAAACATCCATGCCTTGTGTAGTATTCGAACTCACGATCCTGGCTTCCGAGCGAGCGAAGACAATATATGCCTTAGACCGCTCGGCTACTGTGCTCGGCAGCATAATTAGTTAGTTAGTTAGTTAGTTATTAGAGAGGGTGGGTTTCCCCATGCACTTAGACCTGTATTGGTCCATTGTGCTTCCATCTATGATTTCTACCAGTCTCTATATCCTACCGTTACTGGTGCTTACCATCAGTCCCGACCAAGCCAGCGAGTTCGGCCTCTACTGGCTTTGGCGGTATCTATAATGCTTCCCCCATCTATCAGAGGCATTAGAGACTACTGTTGGGCGGGAAATGTCCTTGAATTTTGCTCAGTGACCTCCTTAGGAGATACGAGGTTCTTTTACGTGCCGTAAAGCTACGACACGGGACCCACGGCTTAAAGTCCCTCCCGGAGGACTTGTTCCATGAATTTTTACGCCCTTAAAAATTCGACGACCTCCGCCGGGTATTTGAACCCGCGTACTACGAGTCATGAGGTGGGAACGTTACCTCTAGACTACGGAGGCCGCTTGGCCGCATAATTAAATAATCGAATAATAATAATAGTGTTAACACTATCTCAGTTCAGTTAATTTCTTTTTATTTACGTGTTTTTCAACAGAAAGTAGTCTACAAGAGGCGAGCCCTATAATTATATAGAAGACGGTATATGGTAGAGAAGGCAAGAATGAAAATTTTGCATTTTGAATGTTGAAAACGCTTATCCACTGAAGATAGGATTATCTTTATTCGGACTACTGTGAGTGTGTTGTGAAAATTTTGGACTTTTGCGCGAAATTTAATATCTGCAAATAATCATTAATCTCAGAAATATCCTTGGAATGCGGGAAGAAACTGATCACGCAGAGTGAGAACAGATTTAAACAAGCCGGTTTAACCTTTCTGACACCGATCATTGAATACCTGGGCTCAATTCTCCTCGTATCGCGAATTATTAGTTCCTTCCTCGTTCAGAGAGTGTTTTGCTGGTAGTATTAATGGGAAAGTAAACAGCAGACAGGCCTCCGGAGCGGTACTACACAATGCTGGAGTATGCTGGAAACTTCGGCACCGACTTTAAACAATGGGTAATAAGCCTGTGGGGTGGCGGCCATTATGACGTTACATTGTTGTTGCTGGAATCCGTATAATAAAGGTATTGTAGTCGGACATACGATGGTCATGCTTACACTTTACGGCTATTCTCAGCTACCTGCACAGCCGTCCTGTTCCTCTGTAAACAACGGCTTGTGTTACCTCGCAGAATTCTATGGACGGGATATGTAGCACGCATAAAGAAATAAATACATGGTTCGGAGCCTCCAGGATATATAAATCATTTGAGAGGGACAGAGGTATGTGGGGGGATTTGTATATTCATATAGATGACAACTGAAAGACCTGAATATTGGAGCCAGAAGAAACGGCTGCTAAAAAGGACGGGTTCTGAATTTCGGTTTTATTGCTATCTGAAAAAAATCATTGTATTTTTATGCTGCTTTGTGAAGTAGGTTTACTGCCTGGTACGGTTACTTACTATTTATTTGGTCTTCAGTGCCTCTCGACAGGCTTTTAAATTGGAAACTCTTTTTAGAAATTGTATAAATTTTCTTTCCGTATAAATGCTGCAACAATTTTCTATGTGAGCTTAAAGTTATCCACATACTTTTACGCAACGGAATTCCCGTATTTAATCTTCTCAGTTAAGATCTGACGAACACTTCAGCAATTCTACAATCTTCAACTTTTAGCAGAAATTAAGAAGGTATTATTGTCCCTGTGCTTAACTACAAGTAATTGAACACTACGTCATGAAGGTGCCTTGACCTTGACACTAGTTGGAGGTGAGTAGTCAGCTTCACGCCCCTGCCGCTTTACCCCCGGGGAAAGAACCCCCGGTATCCATTGGATAAGAGGTTAAGTGGGCCCCAGAGCCGGTCTCGATGACGTGGAGAAGAGAACATTCTTGAACCTACCGGGGCTCGAACTCCGACCCCTCGGTCCTCCTGCCCGTAGTCAGTCTCTCTATATAAATAAACACCCAGATATTGAACTTGTTTTCCCAGAATACAGTTGAAATAAGAGGCGTTTTTGGAGAAGGTTTTCGATTTAATAGCGATGGAGGAGAATAGAAAATATAAAATAATAAAATTTGTGAATGGATTTATATTTAATAGTTAGGTAAAAATGTTTTGGGATGACGAGACATTTATGACAAAACTTGCATTTATTCTGTGGCGCTGCAGACTCGATTCAATTTGTTTCAGGTTAGGTAGCAAAGATTGGGTCCTGTAAACACGATTGGGTTGGATGAAAGGCAGTGGATGTCTTTACCAACTTAATATTAGAATTACAAGGAAGACCTTTGGTTATGTAATTAGTTAACTATATCAGAAGTTTGTAAGATTTGAGGTTTTCAAGCGATGATTATGAAGAATATCACCTTCAGGGATGTGGCACCATGTAGATCTTATGTGAAGCGACGTTTCGGTTCACACAAGATCTACACGATGCCACATCCCAGAAGACGGTATTCTTCATAACAGAAGTTTGATCAATAGAAGAGTGTTGTACTTTCAGATTAAATGCGACGAAAATGCAAAAGAAAGCGGCTAAATTTGCACACCATAGGAACGAATCGAACTGGGAAACCTTGACAGAGCGCAGAAAGATAGCTCGCATATGTGCTCTCTTCAAAGCATACACGGGAGAACGGGCTTGGGAGGCTATAGGTGACAGATTAGAAACACCATGCTATCTGAGCAGGGGTGATCATGGCAAGAAAATTAGGAGTAGAAAGCAACGTACAGATATCGGGAAATACTCCTTTGTAAATAGGACCATACAGCTCTGGAACCAACTGCTTGCAGATGCTTTAGGTACTCTGTCCTGTAAACCAAGCAATTTTAGGCAAAGGGTTAGGAAAGTGATAAATGAGGCGAAGTGAAGTTGGGGTGGAAATAATTAAAAAGAAAAAAATTGCAGTGAAGTGAAGTGAAGTAAATGACATTACGCATCCATGACTGTTGGTTTCCTTTTGTTTGTGTTTTGGGTGTTGTATTTTTTTTCTCTCTCTTTGTAANAAATAATATATAATATATAATATAAAATAATTCAACAGAAAGACAGTTAAATGAAAATTTTATGACAGAATTCTGGTCTCCTCGATTTTATTCTTTTCCAAATCGTGGATTACGATGACGATGCAGATAGTCCGATTCATATTCAATGCGCGCACTTGGACTATAGCTACTTTTCTCAGAATAATCGTCTATATGCAAAATACATTGCTGTTCTTGTCTCCGCCTCATTTCTCGCCATATCTCTGTGAACAAAATTTTTCTGTTCTCTGTTATATACCGCATTTCGATTGCTCTGTTCTTAAGCGCTCCTACATCAAATGTAACTTCTCTTATCTGCATGGGAGTGTTGGAACTGACTGCTTAGGTTACGGACACAAGTATCTCCACTGGTTGCATCTTGTTGTATGTTCCAGATATACCTATATAGGAATTAGTTTACCCGACAACAAAACTCGCTTTTAATAATGTTGTATTTTAGTGTCCTGTTGCACTGATTCGTATCTATAATGTGTATATATTTACCGTCTTTTTTTTTCCTTGGCACTACAGCCTCAGTGGGCCTAGGCCTACCTCGATGAACTCCGTTCACTTCGGTTTTTCTAGATCTTACACATACGGTAGGACTCCTTGGGCGAGTGATCAGTTCGTCACAAGGCCTCTACCTTACACAAGCACAGAAAAACGCACACAAACATCCATGCCCTGAGTGGGATTCGAACTCACGATCCCGGCTTCCGAGCGAGCGAAGACAGTACATGCCTTAGACCGCTCGGCTACCGTGACCGGCAGTGTATAAGAATAATATATAAGAATTCAGTTCGTACCTCACAGGAAACAGATCCGAACCCACGATCCCGGTTTCCAAGCGAGCGAAGACAGTACATGCCTTAGACCGCTCGGCTACCGTGACCGGCAGTGTATAAGAATAATATATAAGAATTCAGTTCGTACCTCACAGGAAACAGATCCGAACCCACGATCCCGGTCTCCAAGCGAGCGAAGACAGTGCATGCCTTAGACCGCTCGTCTGCCGCGACCGGCATTTACCATCGTTTAATGCATACAATTTCACTTGTCACTTCACACTACATGTTTCGGCATCATTCTGCCATCCTCAGGTGTATTAATCACGTTAAACCATTGCACTGCCTGCCATCAAGTGTCCATTTATAAAATGATATAAAATGTGTGTTCGTCGTTGTTCAATAATAAAATTTATATATTAAAACTTGTTAAGATCTATCATCTTACATGACGTATATCAAACTCGTGTGTAATGCCATTCATCCGCTATGGGAGTCTTTCTTCTTATGTTTTAATTGTGTATATACTGTGTCTTATGTGTCTTTCTTATGTGGCTGCGTGCCTTGTATTGCTCACTTTTAATGTTTACAATTCCACTTTTTATTTATGCTACATGTTTCGGTCGTACAAGTTCATCATCAGGGAGTTATATATAATAATATTTTTAGTTATTGAACTACCGATATGGATTCATACCAGTGCAATGTGTCATATTATAAACTAACAGATAAAATTTGCCTCAAGTTCTTAAGTGTTTTACTTAAAATAGAAGATACAAACTAGGATAAAAGATAAACTATAAAATATATACCATGTATCAAGATTTACAAAGTGTTGAATATATTATGGAAATATAAAAAATGTTAAAAATATTTAAAATATATATATTTAAACTATTTAGTATGGGTGGTTAGCTTAATAACTTGTACTCTTCTCCTAGTATAATTAGAATGATCAAGTCAAGGAGAATGAGGTGGGCAGGGCATGTAGCACGAATGAGGGAAGAGGAATGCGTATAGGATATTGGTGGGAAAGCCAGAAGGAAAGAGACCACTGAGAGGAACAAGGCGTAGTTGGGTGGAGTATTAAAATGGACTTTAGAGAGAAAGGATGAGATGGTATAGATTGAATTGATCTGGCTCAGGATAGGGACCATTGGAGGGCTCTTGTGGACAGAATAATGAAATTTCGGATTCCGTAAAATTCTGGGAAATTGTTGAGTAGCTCCAGAATTGGCGGCGCCTCAAGAACGCCCCAGCTCCATAAGTAAGTAAGTGAGTAAGTAAGTAAGTATGGGAGGTTAAAAAATATGTATGCTAACGGACACAAGTGTTTTTGGCGATAGGCTTATAGTCTGTAAGAAATTCGTACCAAAACAAAAAATCGTTTCTAATACAACCACCATCAGAAGGAGTCTATAGAATTCAATTCATGTCTTTTCAGCCTATTTCTTTTAGATTCATTACTATGCGTCTCTTTCTTAACGTACACGAAATGGACTCCATTACGTTTCATCTCCCAAACTGCTAAAAGTATTTCGATAAAAGTCAGTGTTCCGCCTTGTAATAAAACCTAGTTTCAAGTAATTTTAGCTTGTATCAGAAGAAACTGTGCTACAGGGTATGATTGATAGACTAATCGAAATTGGAAGGTGCTATGGCATGGAAAAGGATGTGGGAAAAACAGAAGTAATGAAAATTTCGAGACAACCAACCTCAGCCACAATAAAGATAGACCAAAAACAACTGGAGAAGTTGAAATGTTTTAAATATTTGGGTAATTCTTAACAGATGATGGAAGGTGTACTAGTGAAATTAAATCGAGGATTGCCATGGCAAAAGCTGCATTTAGCAAGAAGAAGAATCTTTTTACCAGCAAATTGGACTTAAATTTGAGAAGGAAACTAGTGAAATGCTACATTTGGAGCATGGCTTTGTATGGGGCTGAAACATGGACACTTAGGGCAGTAGATCAGAAACATCTGGAAAGTTTCGAAATGTGGTGTTGGAGAAGGATGGAGAAGATCAGTTGGACCGATTATGTGAGAAATGAAGAAGTGTTATTTAGAGTCAGTGAGCAGAGGAATATCCTACACGAGATAAGAAAACGGAAGGCTAATTGGATTGGTCATATCTTACGCGGTAACTGCCTTCTAAAAGAAGTTATCGAAGGAAAGATAGAGGGGCGGATAGAAGTGACCAGAAGACAAGGAAGAAGACGTAAGAAGATGCTGGATGACCTTGGGGACAGAAGAGGATATTCTCATTTGAAGGAGAAAGCTCTAGATCGCATCAAGTGGAGGAACTGTTTTGGAAGAGACTGTGGACCTGTCGTCTGACAGATTACTGATGAATGAATGTATCAGACGAGAAGAACAATTGTATACGTATCTGAAATCTAATTATATTCATTAAAAATCAAGAACTAATCGCCCACTTTCAAAGTCAGAGTTACTTCACGACTTTCGGTTTACCACCAATCAATTCCTTTTAGCGACAAGCCCATTGAGGCCCACGACCAGAGATTTATTTTAACTGAACCCTTAAGTAATATCCTCTCTGACGAGAAATGAGTTTGTTTCGTATGAATATGCTTGACCTTTCGTCAAGTGTACGTATCACACTTATAGCATGTTACTGATTTCTTTTTGCTCTACGCTTATATACAAGCCCTCTGTAATACAGGCTTTGCAAAACAGATCATGTCTATCTTACGTATCTTATGCTACAACGGCAGCTTAGTCACTTGAACGTTCGTAAGTTTGACAATCGCCAAGTTTGATCCTCTTATGTTTTCTACATCTGGCTTTTCCTTGTCCTATACTGCGTTCATGTTCCTTCTCATGATTTTATATGACTTCTGCTTTTTGCCTGCACAGTTTTGTTATTTAATCGTATACATACGCACGGTTTTTCCTTTCAATACGTATTGAGTATTTGATATAACACGGACCGAAATTAAAACATTGCTTACAACACTTATTCTGTTGTTACGTCACGCAACTGTCACACGGACCGCGTAGAGGACACCTCTTCCCGGTTAGTCCATTGGCGCGTGTTAGGAATATGTCACCTAGCAGCGGGTGTTGTTTACAGCCATTACTTATCAACGGATTTACATGCCACAATAATAATAATAATAATAATAATTTCACGAATTATGCATACTAATGCTTTCAAATGTCTAAGATTATTCTTAGAGCTTCTTCCTGTGGTTCCTCCCTTAGTAGGTTTTTAAGTATGGTGACTGTATTGTAACCGATTTGATCAACGAGTTGCCAGGCAACGGCTCTGTAATCTCAGGATAGCTGATAGACCTCCCCAAATATGAAAATTGTACTTACCAATTGAAGTACAAGTACAGAGTATTATTACCGCTGCACTAACCTGCCGTTGTAATGGTAAGTAAAATAAGTAAAGCTATCCCCGTAACAGGTCGTGGAGGCCCAAAACGTTGTGAGGCGTTGAGGCTCCCACATTTTATAGACAGTCGGCTCAAAGTTAGCTGTGAGATTGTCAGCCTTACGCGCCGGCCGTCCTTTACCCCAAGGAATATTTCTGGTACTCATTTCTGAGAGAGGCTGAGTCGACCCCAGGGCAATAGTGCGGCTGGAAAGGGTAGGTAAATTAAAAAATCCAGTGACTTCATCGGGAATCGAACCCGCGACCTTCCGGCTTGTAGGATAGTGCCTCAAACAACTACGCTACCGCGTGCCCTAAAGGTTTCTGCCATATTTTGCTTCCGGGGGTACGGATTGGTTTATTATAGTCTCAGATGCAACACTATGTTCGTTCACTTAAAAGTTAATCGCTACATGTTTCGACCACTGTGGCCATTTTCAGATGTTAAAATTATTGGATGAGGAAACTGATGTATTCTGTTTCGTTATGTTGTTAATTATGTCCCTTCTATGCGCATGTGTGTTTCAGTTAGTGGGTTGTGTTCTGTCTTGTTGTGTTGTGCTGCGTGTTTTTGTGTGGTCAACCCCTGACATTAGCATCCCCTGTTGAATTTAGCGGATGGTTGGATTCGTCAAGGTTAAAGGGAGGAGCACGCATAGCAGGTGAATTTGCACACAGAACAGACTGGACGTGATTTATCTAGAGCAGGATGCTAGCAGCAGCTTGTGTGTTTCATAAATAAGTTTGTTCATAATGCTCTTTCTGCCTCCCATCTTTGCCATAGTAGTCACCCTTACTCATTTCACGTACAATTTCGATGTAATAATATTATATTTGAGCATCCTGTTGCATTGTTGTTATCACTAACTCAGTCACCCCAGTCTTTAAAGCAACTTAAAAAAATGTAAAGTTGTCCCTGTGCTTAATTAATTAACCACTACGCCTTGAAGGCATATGGGGAGTGGATTTTCTTTGCCTTGGCACTGGCTGGAGGTGAGTGGTCAGCTTCATGCCCCTGACGCTTTAACCCCTGGGAAAGAGCCTCTTTATCCATTGAGATACGGGGTTGGATAGGCCCCAGAGCCGATTTTGACGGCGTGGAAAAAAGAAAATTCTTGACCGTACCGGTACTCGAACTCCCGACCCTTCAGTCGTCCAGCCAATAGCCAGTCGCTATAATCCGTGTATCAGAACGTGATTTTCGAAACGGATGTGAGACGTGGAGGCTCACATATTTTCTAGACAGTCGGCTCACAGAATGCGGTGAGGTTGTCAGCCTTACGCGTCGGCCGCCCTTTACCCCCAGGAAGATTCCTGGTACTCATTTCTGTTAGAGGCTGAGTCGACGCCAGGGCCATACTGCAGGAAATATTAGGTCAGTTGAAAATCCAGTGACATCATCGGGAACTGAACTCGTGATATCCCTGCTTGTAGCATAGAACCTCAACCAACTACGCTACCAGGTTATGTTCCCATATCAACTAAGAATATTAACAGGCGGTGATGAACTGTGTGACATAACCAATTCCGTATTCAAGAGTGCAAATAGCAGTCCGTGTCTCCCTCCCCGCTGAGGTGCCTAAACTTTCACTTGTAATTCACAGAATCGACAGTTTCATTGGGTGTTAAAGGCAGTGGTACGTACAGTTTGCCGCTCTATATAGACGGTTTAGAGAAGCCTTTGTCCGGTGTAAAGCGACTGTGCACTGTGGCTGGGCCACGTTACGGCAGACCGCAAGAACTCCTGGTATTCAAATTATTTAAGTTGAACCACTTCTATGCTACTAACGAGTTATATCAGTTTGAAACTGGCTTCTCCTGTACATGTGAAACATGCATCATCTTCCCCCTCAGTATGACATTTCAGGCCAACCGTGATCTTTAGTGCTCTTATTTCGTGGTCTGGGGGCACGGCCTCTGTGGTCTAGTCGTCAGAGTTTCTGCCTACAGATCCAGAGGTCCGGCGCTACTAGGTTTTCTGAGAAGTAGTGGGTCTGGAACGGGGTCCACTCATCCTCGTGAGGATAACTGAAGAGCTATGTCAAGGAAATAGCGGCTCCGGTCTAGAAAACTTAGATTAACGGCCGTGGGGATCCGTTGGGCTGACCACGCGACACCGTCTATCCGCGAAAGTTGGCATTAACTTCGCCCGACAAGCGGCGGTTGCTCATTTCGCTTGCGGACTACAGGCCACGGAGTTTGCTTTTTTGTTTTATTTCGTGTTCGGACACCTGGACTTACTCTTTATTTCTGTTAGTTTCTTCAGTTTCTTCACAGAAATTTTGGGTCAGTTAGCGTAACTTAAAATAGTCCATCACCTCTTCCTTTCCAATCCTTCTTGATTCATTATCACTGTCATTCGCGGGTGTATGACATATACAGTTGGTGAATCATTAATATTTTTAAAATGAAAAAAATAGTCTTTATAAAAAGTAAATTTGCCATGTGCTTAATTAATTAAGCACCAAACCATAAAAACCTAGGTATAGTTCCATCATTAGTGAACTTGGCACTGTGGTCAGCTTCACGTTTTGGCTGATTTACCCAAAGGGAAAGAACCCACGGTACCTGTTCGATAGGAGGCTATGTGGGCTGCAGCGCCAGTCTGGACTCAGTGGAGAAGAACTGAACCTCGGTGTTCCAGTTCATAGCTCGTCGCCATACCGACTGAGCTATTCCGGCTAATAGCATTTATAACGCCACACAAATTTTTAGTTTTTTTTTCCTTAAGACACATCGACACTGGAAAAGTAAACCCAGTAGTAATTACTAAAGAAAACAAGTTTATTTCTCCGAAGTTTGTAGTGGTGTTTGGTGGGGGTAGTTGCGTCACTGTCGCAGTGGAAACAAAAATCAGTGGATACTGCCATAAACATGTACACCTAAACGTAAAAAATTATCTGAGAATAAGATTTGCCTCATCTTCGGTGTAGCCCTACTAAATAAACTCGGTGCTTCATTCGTGGACCACAGAAAAGACAGCTAATGGGGGGGGGGTTAGTTATTTTTCATCAGACTTCTTTTATTCTCCCGTCTCACCTTTCTCGTTTCCACGAAGAAGGGGAATGGGAAACGGAGGGAGAATGAAGAAGAGAAAAGGGGAAAAAAAAGTCAGAAGGAAGAAAGTTAACTCTATATAAACCCTTGTGGACGAACATTGAGTAAAGGATCACCTCTCTCCAGCGACCTGTATTCAATCAAAGTTCTTGGCAAAGTATATAGGGAAACTTCTTTACCCTAACGCCATTCGCTGGACCCAACCTGACCTGACCCGACCTGCCTAGTACTATAGGTATTCTCTCTCTCTCTCGCCACACAGCTAGCTGTTACAGGGGTAATGGAATTCTCGCTTTCTGCTAGTCACTAGTAGGGATGAAGTGAGCCATTTGGGGTTACACACAAGGGATCTGACCTCTGTGCTAACTGACCAAGCGAGAGCCCGATCCACGAAGTGCTATGACTGATCGACTTCGTTTCAGTCGAAACAGGAGAGACAGTTCGACAGGATTCACGTTTCTGAAGTAGACTGCATGTAATCGCCGCGCCTGCTCGCGGATGTAAAGAATACGATGCGGCTATTGAAACTCCTACGTCAATGAGGACCTCATATTCACGCGCTTAATCCTGTTATCACGAACTAGATCGTGATACTAGTAATCTGTCTGTTGCAGAGGAAATATCTAATTTTCTAAGTTACCGTTACAACTGCGGGAGCACGCGGTAGTTGGTTGAGGGGCTGTGCTACAAGCCGGAAGGTCGCGGGTTCAAGTCCCGATGAGGACATTGGATTTTTTTCATTTGACCTAATCCATCCAGCCGCACTAGGCCCTGGGGTTTACTCAGTCTCTTAACAGAAATGAGTACCAGGATTAATTAAATAATTTGCTGGTTAGTAAAGCGCGGCCGGCGCGTAAGGCTGCAACCTTACCGCCACCTTTGAGCCGGTTGTCTAGATAATGTGGGACCCTCAACGTCTCACAACCCTATGGGCCCTCACGACCTGTTACAGGGATAGCTTTACTTTTACCGTTACATTTGTAGTAGAGGTAAAATTGTCCCTGTGCTAAACAAATTAAGCATAGACCATGAAGGCGATACGTTCCTCCGAAACGTTGGTTTATACAATATCTACAAGGCGCCAAATCTCCGAAGACGGCATTCTTAAGGTATTTGTTTTGTTTTTCATTAGCCGCGATCTTGTTCTGGAGGCGATGGTTTATAATTATAAGAGATCGAAGAATTTTCTCATAACACGCACTTTAATAATTGTCCCCTCCCCCAAAATGAGAAACATATGGATGAAATCTGTTGTACATTAAATATATTTTTGTTCGAACCATTTTTCTCTCCGACTAATACATGAGCTCAGAAAAGCATGTTAATGTCGCCGCGTGTTGCCTATGTAACGCGACAAATGAATCCGCGCCGGTCTCGGACTTGGCGAATAAGTTTATCGGCCAGTCTCCTCTACACTTCCAAGTACAATTATCATCCACTTATAACGTCGTCAGACGTTTCTTAAAGTTCGGCCACACAGAGCGCTACACTGTGTTCGCTACGTACGCTGTGTACACTCTGCGACGCAGCTAACATAGGGAACATAGCGTAGCGCTCTGTGTGGGCAGTCACATTGGCAATAAAGGGAGATATTTTTCTGTTCGTATAGCGAACATAGCGTACGTAGCGTACGTAGCGCTCTGTGTGGCCGAACCTTTTCAGTACTGTTAGAGTTACTTCTTGCACCGTTACTCTCTGTGAAGTCTTCTGGTCCCTCGGAGCTACCTGAAGACTCGCTGCTCTTCTAAGGTCAGTTACAAACAGCAAACTGCTATAAAGTGAAGTCCAGTCAAAGTCAAAGTCACATTGCCACTGACGGTCAGTCAGCCAGCAAGTCTTGATGTCGAACCCCATCTGGGGCTCATGACCAGATATTAATTATTACCTTTTGACAGTTACGGTCTTTTTTTTTCTGTGGTACGCCCTCTCTGACGAGAGGACGGGTCTGGATTTTGTATATGCTGTTGGCCCTTACCAGCGCAGTCTTTCTCGTGTCCGAGTCCCTTGGGAGTGCTTTCGGACGGAATATAGCGCACCATGTAGGAGCCTTTGGTCTCAGCCGCTGTTATGCAACAAATCTTTTGTTGTCTTTTCATCTCCCGGGAAAGGCATTTGTTGCTTAAGGTATTCCTAGGCAACGGCCCTCTGGTAATGCGTTTCCATGGAAGTATACATTCCGGGTCCCTGGCGGCACGAGACAATATAAAAAGTTGTTAAACATATCGTTTAATTTAAAATTAAAGTGGATGGACTTTTTTTCGTAAAGCGAAGCTGTACGAAATTTAATGAAAATTCACCGAGAGGTTCTCGAGTTGAACACAGAGGGTTGTGACACACATACACACTCTCGAGAACATCTCCGTGTCCCTTAATTTCTTGCAAATCTTGCAAAGAACGCATAGGAATAAGATGATATATCATGGATGGAAGTGAGTCGTTACAAAGAGTTTCTGTCTCATTGCACTTAAGCCATCGAATCTATGAATAGGACGGTTTAGCGAGATGAAGGTAATATCTTTGTCTTACATTCTAAATCTACGTAGTCTTAATTTTAGTTGGGAACGGTACGTTCTGATAACGGATATAGTCTCTACGAATTGATTCTAAATCCAGGTCTCTTAGGTGTCTATATGGCAAAATTATACTGTGACGTGCAAGCCACAATAGACAGCCGTTCCTAAGCAGTGGTTCAGTAATCACTCAGTGACGTCATTAAATACTTACCCATTGATATTCAACGCCTAGCAAACACGTCACCAGTAGACAAGAAGCCTTTACTACGCAACGGAACATTTCGTGACAAAAGAATCTCACATAATCTTCACTTCTAAAATAATATATCGATGTCTTTTTTCACAAGACACATACAGCCTGCGCAGTTTCATGGTATAATAATCTTTACTTATAAGAGTTACGATTTATGTAAACACAATATGCAGGCCGCGCCATAGCTCAAGCGGTTAGTCACTGACTTCCCACCGCGGCGGACCTGGTTCGATCCCGGGTCTGGTAAAGTAGGATTTGTGGTTAACAAAGTGGCGGTGGGGTTGCTTTTCTCCGAGGACTCCGGTTTCCCCTGCCAGTCTTCATTCCGCCAAATTCTCCATCGTCATAATCACACGGGGCACGGTACAATAGGCCAATCAGTGGCCGCCGTGCCGAGTGGACCCAACTGGACTCAACTGGACTCCACCCCCCACAATGCGGATTAAAAAAAAGCACAATATGCTGTATTTCTCTCTCGTATTTCTTAGAGAGAACCAGATATTAAGACGCTGCTGGTGATGTAGCAATGTTAAGTTTTTCGTTAACGTTCTGACGTCCAAAAGACAAATTACAAGCATTATATTTTGTATTTGCCACAACAACTACAGCATTTTATTATTTGAAAATATAAGATTAAATTATTATCACTGTTTATGTGTTACTATAGACAGGGTTTGGATTGTGAATGGATTTATTGACCACTTATTCCCACGACACGGAACTACAAGCACTTACAGTGCTATCGATAATCTCCACACTTTACAAATCACTAGAGCACAAGTATCAAGTGTACATTTCGGACATATAACATGTTATTAAAAATTCTTTTTTGCACTATATACAAGTCCTTTGTAGTACAGGCTTTGCAAAGCAGATCATGCCTATCTTACGTATACTATGCTACAACGGCAGCTTAGTCACTTTAACGGTTCTAAGCTTGACCACCGCCAAATTTAATCCTCTTATATTTTCTATGTCTGCCTTCGGCTTGTCCTATACTTCGAACATGTTCATTCTCATACTGAAGTCATTGCTCCACATAGAAAACACCGATCTTCTATTGTTTCTTGTATATTTATTGCCGCTGGAATGTGTTTACCGAACCGTTGCCTAGAAACGTTCGATGTTCATCCGCCTTATATCGCGGTCGTTGGATAGCAACGGCTGTACGCGCTACAATATATTCAATGGGAATACGTCTTCTTGCCATAATTTGGCTTCAGGTCCAGAATTTTGGAACTACTGAAGTTCGGCACTTCCTTTTTGTCCGCCTTGTAGCCGGAAGGAAGTGCATGCTGGCACTAGAACCGCACGCTGGAACGGACTGAAGCATGGTAATTAGAACGTGGTGGGTGCGGTAAGTGTAGGTGTTAATGGTTGGTAATGCCGTCTTCCACTCGGCTGGCCGCTTGCTCTCAAGCTGATGTGCTCGAGGTCTGCTCCACCTTCTGAGGCACATCCGTGGGCGTGAAGCCATCAGCATTCCCGCACTGTCTCCTCATCTGTTCCTCTCTGTATTATTAAATCCTTCTTACCATTCCTCCTTCCCTCTACCATCTCACTTCTTGTAACTTCTTATTGTGACCACCAATTTTTCTCATCGCTTGAGCTATTTTTGTATTCCTCACCATCTCTTGTTCGTATCACCTCATCATTCTTTTTTTCCTTCTTATGTTTATCGAGACCGCCTCTGTGGTCTAGTGGCTAGAGTTCCTGGCTACAGGTCCAGAGGTTTCGGGTTCGATTCCCGCGCTACCAGATTTTCTGAGAAGTAGTCGGTCTGGAACGGGGTCCACTCAGCCTCGTGAGGATAACTGAGGAGCTATTTCAAGGGAAATGCGGCTCTGGTCTAGAAAACCGAAATTAACGGCCGTGGGGATCCGTTGCTTTGAGCAAGCGACACCATCTATCCGCTAATGTTTGTACTAATTTCGCCGACAAGCGGCTGTCGCTCGGTCGGTATAATTCGCTTGCGGACTAAAAGCCACGGAGTTTGTTTTGTTTGTTTTTTCCTGCTTCTAGAAGCAAGCAGTTTCGATTCATCCACACGTAATATAATATTCGTGCCATCATGAATTGGTATTCCGAAGTTAAATAGTGGTATTTTATTCGTACGAGAACTATTGGCGATATCTAATGAAAGGTGTTGTGGAACCAGGTAGTGGCATTTGCCCCACAGCTAACTGAATGTTTCGGCTCGATTTCTTGAATTAGACAGTAGAAGCACAGAATTACTGTTTTCATTTACTTTTCCATCGTCCAGCATTCTAGGGAACAGAAAACATGACGTTTCGGAAACTGGATCTATTTCCATCCTCAGGTGAAGAGGGGAGGAGACACCTACTCAGTTGGATCCTTTTTTATTGCTAGTGAGGTGGGACTAGGTCCCTTGAACTGCGGCCACTTCTGGCCTATTGTACAAGCCCCAGATGATAGGTTAAGGTGATTGTGCAGCAATTGGTGGAATGAAGATTGGCAGGGGAAACCGAAGTACTTGGAGAAAACCTGCCCCAGCGCCACTTTATACACCACAAATGCAACTTAACCAGACCCGGGATCGAAACCGGGCCGCCGCTGTGGGAAGCCAGCGAGTAACCGCTTGAGCTATGGCGCTGCCCTGTTGGATCCCTTAGAAAGAGCACTTTTTTCGTCTGCGTCTTCTACTCCTCTCTTCACTTGAGGACGAAAACAAATCCAGTTTCCGAAACGTCGTGTTTTCTATTCTCTAGAATACCGGACGATGGAAATAGTGCAGAAACCCAGTAATTCTGTTTGTTATACACCATCGGCAGAACACATTAGAATCTGCTTAGACAACAGAGTTTTCTGACAACAATTATACAGGTCGGAATCTGCCTCGCTGTGTCCCACTTTTCAGAACGGCAATAGCGTTTCATAGACGCATCCTGTCCCATGCAGAAGCGGGTCTGTTTGTCATTGATCGTCTGATCCATCGGTTTTTTTACCGCACTTTGAACTGTGACCCTCTGAGGGTTATTACCGTCCGTTCGCTTCTTCATGCCTTCCTTGTCTTTAGCAGCACAATCCGTCTTGATCTCTTAAACAGTGACGTCATTAACGTGCTGTCCTTTACCCGTCATCTCGTTTTAATCAGAGCTTGTTATGAAAAGTCCTTGTCGTGCTCCGCCATCTTGAACTGGTGAAGAGCCCCTTGGTCTAGGTCCAGGAACTTCTCGAGTGTTTCATTATGAAGTCAGTCTGTTGCTCTATCTATCTTGTGCTTATAGCAGAGGCAGTCGACCCCAGGAGGGAGTCAAGAAACCGCGAAAACTATTGTGCAACGTCGCAGTTTCGTTCCTGCAATGTTGGTTGGCACAAGATTGGCATTTTACGGCACAGTTATGTTGGAAATTATCCGTTATCGGAGGCCAGTGCCTCAGGCAGTGTTTAACGGAATTCACATGCGATAAATTCACCACTGTCACGTACTTGACGAGATTCGTGGGCGGAGTATGTAACACAGTTGAAGCAAATTAACATGTCGCACGAATTTCTAATCAACCAGCATAAGACAAAAGATATCTACGGATATTTAAGTGCATAAGAGAAGATAATATTAAAATTTGGTGTCGTGAGATCATGGAGTGAAAATGTACACTGAATTGAATGAGTTCAGGGTATGATTTAATTGTGGACTTTTATGAACACGTTGATGAAGATTCTTCAGGGCAGATATTTTTTAACTATGTAGCACTATGCTACAAGCTTGAAGCTCGTGGGTTTGAGTGCCGATTAATTTTTTTTTAATTTATCTAATCCTTCCAACCGCACTGTGGCCCTGGGGTCGACTCAGACTCTTAACAGAAATGAGTACCATGAATTTCTTGGGGGGTAAAAGGCGGCCGGCGCGTAATGCTGGCAACCTTGTCGCCATCTATGAGCTGATTGTCTGGAAGATGTGGGAGCCTCAACCTCTCACAACCTTATGGGTCATCACGGCCTGTTACAGGGATGGCTTTACTTTAATGAGTAACTACTAGTTTTACAAGGCAGTATTAGTGTGTCGTATGCTTGGATTATATACCTCGTTCTCGTGTGTTAGAGACGGGAATAATAACGACGTATGTTACGCGAATCGTATCTCAGTTCGTATGCACTCATTAATTTCATCATCATTTAATTGCCTATTTCGTAAATAAATTGACGAATTTTTATCATTAGTAATTACATNGACGAATGTATATCATTAGTAATGACATAAATTTGAGATGTGTTCATGTATATAACAGTAGTCCTCTACGTCATTTCATTTTTAGTCGTGAGAATTCGCTTAT
Source organism: Cryptotermes secundus (assembly GCF_002891405.2). Taxonomy (NCBI): domain Eukaryota; kingdom Metazoa; phylum Arthropoda; class Insecta; order Blattodea; family Kalotermitidae; genus Cryptotermes; species Cryptotermes secundus. The sequence continues at coordinate 974,795 of NW_019719361.1, read as the reverse complement.
ACCTTGTTGTCAGTGACTCATAATGACTGTCATAAGAGTCAGCGTGTGAATTGCCCCACGACTGGAGGTTTACCGCCAATCAGTTCGTCTTGGCGCCAAGCCCTTGAGACTCACGACCAACGAGTTTCTTTTTTCAACTGAACCCTTGCGGTCATAGTCCTTATGTACGAACCTGCCTGACTAGAGGATGGGCTTGTCGTTTACAATTACTGCTGGCCCTCATCAGCGCAGTAATTCTCAGGTCAGAGTCCAGCGGGGATCATGACCATATTTTACTGTCTCAGATTGGAGACTCCCAAACCTGGAGGGCCAGGTCACCTTGTTTATAGAGTGGCCCATTTATACCTCCACGTAGAAAACACTGTTTCCTTACAGTTCCTCTGATGTTACAGAAGTGTCTTTACCTCGTTGTTGCATAGAAACGGCAGTTATTCGATGGTTGATTGCGTATTTGTTGTAGCGGAAATTTGTTTACCGAGTCGTTGCCTAGCAATGGGCGTCTACTGTGTCTCCACGTTATTGTAGACATGCACAATTGTACTCGTGTTCTACATGGACGTGAAGCTCGTTCCACCAACCTAAGGGAAGAAAATACGCGTACTTCAGGGTGTTTGGGAGTCTGCTGATTGGGAGGAAATTTGAACCCGAGGGAGAGAAAGCAAAGGCAGGGTGAAGAAAATGTTCAATTAGGAACTTTATTATTTATATTTTAACACTTTAATTATTTGAGGTAGTCTAATCAAGGAGGATGAGATGGGCTAGGTATAGAGCACGTATGGGGAGGTAAGAAATGCATATAAAATTTTAGTTGAAAAACCTGAGGGGAAAATGCAGCTTGGAAACCTTGCTATAATATTAAAATTGTTCTTAAGGAAGCAGAATGAAACAATGTGGACTGGGTTTAGCTGCTTGAGAATAGGGTGTAGTGGCCGGTTGCTGTGAACATGGTAATGGATCTTCTGGTGCAAAGATAATAGGGGAATATCTTGAGCAGTAGAGGGACTGTCGGTTTCTCGAGGACTTTGCTCCGTGGAGTTTGTGCCTGGATTCTAGGCTCTATACCACTTGACGTTCAACGAGCGCCTTCATACAGCGTCAACTTCTCCGACAGATCTGCAATGCGTGTAGTCTGTACTTAGCTGAAAGGCGAACCTGATTTTCGACATTAGCATGCACGGCTGCTACTTTTCGGTACAGTGAGACAAGCTGATTTGCAGATGGATCAAATCGTTCCATCCATAAAACAGGGAATTCTTCATAGATATTCAACGGAATAAGAGAGCCTGTCTTGTTATGAAATCCACATGTCTATTGTCGTTATAAGCGTCACTGGATCCTGGAGCTTCTTTGAAATTCTTTTGACTACTTGTATATATCTGTTTCCTGTAATTCATCCTACTTACTTACTTATTTACTTACTCATGGAGCTGAGCCCTTCTTGAGGAGCCTCTAATTCTGCAGCTACTCAAGAATTTCCCAGCATTTTATGGAACCCGGAGGTGCATTACCGTGTTCACAAGAGCCCTCAGCTGGTCCCTATCCTGAGCCAGATCAATCCAATCAATACCATCCCATTCTCTCTCTCTCTAAGATCCATTTTAATATTGTCCACCCACCTACGCCTTGGTCTTCCCAGTGGTCTCTTTCCTTCTCGTTTTCCCACCAATATCCTATATGCATTCCTCTTCTCCCCCATTCGTGCACATAAAATGTAATTCGTCTACGGATGTTAATATTGTAAAGATTGTCTAATCGATTCGTATGAAATTTGGTACAAATGCCAAGCCATTGAAGCTCTGAATCTTGATACTACTTTACCGTCAGTCGACAGCAAGACCAACACTGTAAGTAGATCCCAAAGGGTTCTGACGATGGCGTATAAAACTCAGAATTACTGGGTTTTTGGACTTTGTTCATTGTCCGGTATTCTAGAAACAGGAACACACAACGTTTTGGAAACTGGATCTGTTTCCGGCCTCAGGTTGGGGGGGGGGAGGAGACACCTATTCTGTTGGGCCCTTAGAAAGAGCTAAGCACAGTCACTGGAGGCAAAGAAGTGAGCGCGGAAGAATCTTCATTGTTATAAATCGTTACCAGGAAACGACTAATGGAGACTGTAACAAATTTATAACACTAGTATGTATTCTCTAGTGACTTGTGAAGTGTAAAGAACAGCTAATGGTGCTATATTTGTAATTAAGTCACGAGTCGTGTGGTAAAGTGGTCAGTAAATCAAACTTCCAAAAAAAGCCCGTCTGTAGTCCTCAAACGAACAAAACCGACCGAGCGACCACTGCTTATCGGCGAAGTTGGTGTCAACCTTTCCTTATAGAGAGTGTCACGTGGTCAGTGCAGCGGATCCTCACGGTCGTTAATCTCGGCTTTCTAGACCGGAGCCGCTATTTCCTTGAACTAGCTCCTCAATTATCCTCATAAGGCTGAGTGGACCCAGTTCCAGACCCACTACTTCTCAGAAAATCTGGTAGCGCTGGGAATCGAACCCGACTGTAGGCAGGAACTCTGACCACTATGCCACAGAGACCATCATATAATGCAACGTGTGATGCGTATTATCTTCTGGTTTTTGTGACGCGTGTGTTACTCTCTTTAGTTGCACTTACGTGTAAGTTCCGTGGATAGTGTACCACGGTGACCACGTACATTGAAGCAGCTCTGGCCACGGTGACAGACTGTCACATTTAGCAAGCTGCTCTTCCGAGTTCCTAACAGAAGAGCTACATTTATACTTCGGGGAAATGTACTTTCTGTGTCAAGATATAAATTAAAAGTGACAAGACCTGAAAGTATTTGAGGAAGAAATTATTGTAGTAGAGCGAGGAAGGAAAATTAGTTTTATGCTGTTTTCTCTGCAGGGGTTCGCAGCAGTAGAGAACGGAAAAACCGTATGATCTGCAAGTTTTCCTAAGACCTGAATGATAATACAGTCGATAGAGAGAAACAGCCGTTACCTGCAAAACTCTCAGCTTCCCCTTCTACAGGATACCAAGGTAAGCACTAATATTGCTTTGCAAAATTGTACGTGGCATTTCTTTGACCTTGAGCTGCTTGATGCCAACATGCGGTAACTGTACGTCTTGTAGTATTCTGCTATTGTTCTCAGCATTGAACCCATTCGCTACGGTAGGATAAGGACATGTGGACATATTGATTTGCCTAGCTACGGGTCTACGTGCCACAATATATATAAGTTCCATTATGTCCGTTAGTTCGTAATAAAAATGTATTTATGCCCTTATTTAAATTTTGAGTTTAATGAAACAGGCTTATTCAGGCATGAGTCTAACAGTTTCACGTTTTACACTCTTCTGAAATGAAATGCCTTTGAATAACATACCGTATTTCTAATATATAATGTACATTTTTGTACAGTATCGTAAGGCCTCATGAAACACCGGTATGTATGAAAAATGTTTGAACATATTCTTAATATTGTAGCATGTAGACCCTTTGCCAAATAATGACTCTGTAAACAACGCCCGTTGCTAGGCAACAGATTCATAACACGCGCAAATGGACTGGCTGGAAAGCGGCGTTTCGTGCACAGTTAGCGCGGAATGCTGAGCAAGCAAAAATGGATACAGCAACAGAGAAGGTCCATGCCTACATGTTATACTTGTAAGTATGACAGTCATTGAGTTCAGAGCAGTGCAGTGCAGGGAAATGAAAAGTTGGTTGAAGAGTTAGTGAATTAGAGAACTGAGGTTAAATCCTTGTGAGATGTTGTTATTAGAAGCTGGTAGTTGAGGCCGAGATATTTTGGGAACACAGAATAAGGTGAACGCCCGCCGTTAAAGCCGTTACCAGGCAACAGCTGGTGTAGACACAGCAGACTGAAAAGATTTAGTGCGTGCTGTAGTGAACTGTAGGGTGTATATGTTAGCGATAGCGATATAGTTACTTGTAGTTACTATCTGTAAGTGGACAACAAATCTAATTACCAGTTCGAGCACCGTCTGTAGTCATTCATTCACGTGACAGTATAAATAATCATGAGATGTTCAAAATCTTATAAATTCTCCGAAAAAGTTTTGAATAAAGCATATTTTAATATTTAATATAAATAACCTTCCAGCTTCTCTGAAAATTTGTTAAGCAAAATAAGTGAGGTGAGGGTGAAGTGAAGTGAAAAGTGTTAAGGATGGGAGGATTACGTAAGAGTAGTAAAGCGAAATGAAGGGAAAATTCATTCATTGATGTTAGTTTATTATAATGTTAATTTTCTACTAATATTGTGCTNGAACGTGTTTATGTGTGTTATTTGTCTCTTGTCTTATTGTAGTACCACTGCCACCGGGCGAAAACACATTTGCAGTTAAATAATATTAATAATAATAAAATAATAAGGTAAGTAATCAAAGACACTGCATAATACCAATGTCTCTAGAACTTTTTGAACAGAACCTCTTTCTTTGTAAAGTTTATCTCTGAACACCGAAATTAATTTCTCCATATCGGAGCCTGAACCGCAAACATACACAGCATGGTGCTTCTGTATTGTATTGTGGTGCTTCACAGCTGGGCATCTGTACTGCAGTCGTGTTATGAATTCAGCGAAGCAGGTGAACAAGTGTAATCCGATTGATATGTAAGATGCCTCAGTTCCAGACATATCTTTAATGAAAGATTGCTTGCCTCTTAGACTGAGTCCAAAATCCCGCTCGTAGAAACTAAATGGATCAGATTTTTTTTCTTAAGGGGCTGACGGTTGCTCAGCTGGTCAGTAAATTCCAAACCTTTTGTGAAACTCATTCACACGACGCCTCTGCAGATACTTTTTTTTTTTACTATTATACATCAACTGACACTTAGGGCAGTAGATCAGAAACACCTGGAAAGTTTCGAAATGTGGTGTTGGAGAAGGATGGAGAAGATCAGTTGGACCGATTATGTGAGAAATGAAGAAGTGTTATTTAGAGTCAGTGAGCAGAGGAATATCCTACACGAAATAAGAAAACGGAAGGCTAATTGGATTGGTCATGTTTTACGCAGAAACTGCCTTCTAAAAGAAGTTATTGAAGGAAAGATAGAGGGGCGGATAGAAGTGACAAGAAGACGAGGAAGAAGACGTAAGAAGATGCTGGATGACCTTGGGGACAGAAGGGGGATATTCTTATTTGAAGGAGAAAGCTCTAGACCGCATCAAGTGGAGGAACTGTTTTGGAAGAGACTGTGGACCTGTCGTCTTGACAGATTACTGATGATGATGATGAATGAATGATGATATATCACCTCGATTATCTAACATCCTGTTTCCATAAAATCCATTTTAATAACGTACTCGTAAATAAGCGTAGGTTTTCAGAGTGGTCGGGTATTCGATTAAAAATTTTGTATGCATATCGCGTATCCCCCATGTGTACTGTATGTCCCACATCATCCTCCTTAGTAAATAACAGAAATTGTAAATCTCCTCGCTATATACGAACGTACATTTCTCAATTTTCTTCTTATATATTATGTCTTAGGTTTACATATATTCTCAGCGCTCTCTTTGCATATATTTTTAATTTGTGTTCTTTTCTCACGGTGAGAAACTAAGATCTGTATCCATGCGCTAAAAGGTAAAGCTATCTCTGTAACAGGCTTTGGAGGCACATAGGGTTGTCAGACGTCGAGGTTCCCACATTATCTAGACAATCGGCTCAGAGATGGCGGTAAGGTTGTCAGCCTTATGCGCCGGCCGTCCTTTTCCTCCAGGATGATTCCTGGTACTCATTTCTGTTAGAGACTGAGTCGACCCCAGGGCAATTATTTTCGCTTAGTGGGGCTGGAGTCCAACTGGGTCCACTCGGCACGACGGCCACTGATTGGCCTATTGTAGCCTGCCCCGGGTGATTATGATGATGGAGAATGTGGTGGAATGAAGATTGGTAAGGGAAACCGAAGTACTCGGAGATAACCCGCCCCAGCACCACTTTGTCCACCACAAATCCTACTTGACCAAACCCGGGATGGTACCCGGGCCGCCGTGGTGGGAAGCCAGCGACTAACCGCTTGAGTTATGGCGCGGCCTTACCCCAGGGCCATAGTGTCGCTGGAAGAATTAAGTAAATTGAAAAATCCAATGACCGCATCGGAAATCTAACCCGCGACCTTCCGACATGTAGCATAATGGCTCAACCAACTACGCTACCATGCAAAACAGCAGATAAGAGGTAATTATGAAGTTACGAACATATAAGGCGTGTCACCTTTTGGTTTGGTAGATGGGTAACAATATTCGATAGAACTTACTGCCTCCATGTTCAGGGTAAAAGCAATGATCTGATATCTGCACGTTGATTGGAAGGACAGGGAGTTTAATAGCTTTGGCCGTTTTGATTCGAGGGGATTTGAATATGCTGACTTTTGCATAGAACAGCCTCTCCATACTGCAGCGATTTTCAAGCGGTGTGCCGCGACACACTTTTGAACTTTTAAACACAATCTTACTCGTTTTCTTGCTGATAAAATCTCTCATTAAAAAAAGCTTATGGTGTGTCGTCACAATTTTAGCGCCTCGATGTGCCGTGAGTGGGTAAATGTTCAAAAGACCACCGTACTAGATCACATTATGATATTTGAGGTCGTCACGATAATAAATATTAATTTGACGATAATTATGGATGTAACGCCCTGTGGTCTGGTAGATATGTACCAACATTTCGAATGAATATACTGATTTTATGTTCAGGGTAGAGTCTGATACGACATTGTCTGCATGAATGACAGACGTAACTTCAGTAATGATATTGAGGATACTCGTTCTTTTCTTTTCTCCTTCTTTCTTTTCTTTTCTTTTCTCCTTCTTTCTTTTTAGCCTAGGTTCCTTGTTTTGAGTTCACCTAAGCCGATCACACTGGCCACACGTTCTAAGGCATGAACCGTCTTCGCCTGCTCGGACGTTTGGATCGTGTTTTCGAATCCCACTCGAGGCATGGATGTCTGTGTGTGTTTATTCTGTGTTTATGTTCTGTGTGTATGTAGCGGCCTTGCGACGGGCTGATCCCCCGTCCGAGGAGTCTTACCGACTGTTTATAGATTAAGAAACTGAAGTGAAACGAAGAGTTTCACGGATGCCCTTTGCTGTAAGTAGGAGTAACAGGAATAGATAGAAAGAAATATACAGATAGGTAGACAGACAGACAGACAGACAGACAGATAGATAGGTATATAGATAGAGAGATAGATAGTTGAGATCACCTTCCTGTCTCTGTCTGTCCTTGTAGCCGTCTGTCTCTCTCCATTTGAGTGCATCCCCCACCTAAATTTATAAGCCCATGAGGCTTATGAAATTGTGTTGCTGTCTGTGTAGCTATCCTTAATTTTTTGTCAGGAGGCTTATGAAATCACCATGTGTCTCTGTGTCCCCCCATAATTCTTTCGTGTTCTATGCGGTATGTGTCTTATCAAGGGGTTCTTGTTACTTCTTCTTTTTTCAGTTTCTCCTGACAGCTTTTTGATTCACTAACCGTAACAATAAGAAATCATGAAGAGTGGTGTGAAGTTAAGACTCAGGCTTGTAACAAGGAACACGCAGTACTCCATTTTGTCTCTTGCACAGGGACCAGTCTCTGCATTATGCTGTTCAGCAGTAAATAAGCGCATTTATGCGTTTTGAAACAGGTGGGGGGATGGTTATTCGAAGTGAAGGAAATTTTGGCCATATATACATGAGCAGGGTTTGCTTCAAAGTTGGGCATGAAGTACAATTAATGTGTGTATCGTCCCTTATCTGCCGGGCTGTTGTCTGAAATAGTAGGGGTGGAAGGGGTAAAGTTGTAAGGTGACCCTCTCTCTTCTCCCTTATACTAACGGCTGTTTGGTGCCACTTGCCACACTGCACCAGTTATTATTTGCATCCGTGGACTAAACTTTGTGACGTCACGGATTGAACTAACTGCAAAGTGCAGGGTCTAGTGGTCAAGGCTTTAACTTATTTTTGTTTGGGCCTGAAAGTTCGTTCCCGTGTCCACAAAATCACACCATTAGACCCTATCACAACAAAACTCATGCCAGTTCATCTTTTGAATTGATTTCTGTAATTTACATCAAAATCTTACCCGTTATTCTTCTCCTAGAATGTTCACGTCCTTGTTTTCCTTGAGGTAGTATTACGAAAGTCGATAATAATAGCCGCGCGGTCAAGGACATGAATCGTCTTAACCCGCTTCAACACTGGGAACGTGGGTTCGAATTCCACTCGTTGCATGGATGTCTGTGTGCGTTTATTCTGTGTTTGTGTTGTTCTGTGTGTAAGTAGCGGCCTTGCGACGGGCTGATCCCCCATCCAGGAAGTCCTACCAACTGTATATAAAGAAATTGAAAAAGCTGCCAAAGTTCACAATGGCTATAGAGCCGATGATAGATAAATAGTATTACAAAAATTGTATACGCATTTCTTAATCTGCCACTAACTAACTAATTAACTAACTTCATGGAGTTGAGCCCTTTTTGAGAAGCCGTCAATTATGCAGCTACCCAAGAACTTCCCAGCATTTTATGGAACCCGAAAGTTCATTACCGTGTTCACAAGAGCCCTCCACTGGTTCATATCCTGAGCCAGATCAATCCAGTCCATAGTATCCCATCAGGGAGTGAGAAAAATGAATTATATACCGTTCACTTTGTACATAAGCAAATCATCAGCAGTTAAGAGTATGGAGTTTGCTAGTGATAGGATGTCGTACATAATACTAAGAAGTCGCTGGTGTGACTTCATTGTTCTGAATGTACACCCACCTATAAATAAACAAATAAAATGAAAAACAAGGGAATCATAAGTGACATGACAATCTATCACCTTAAATTGAGAGTAAAGCAGAAGTAACTAAGTCGTTGCCTTATGTATCAAATTTCTCTCATGTCTTCTCGTCTGCTCTCCAAAAGCATAAAAATTAGAATATACAAAAATATTCTTGCCTGTGGTTCTGTATGGATGTGAAACTTGGTCCCTGACATTAAGGGAGGAACGTAGACTGAGGGTGTTTGAGAACAGGGTGCTGAGGAGAATATTTGGACTGAAGAGAGATGAAGTGACAGGAGGTTGGAGAAAACTGCATAATGAGGAGCTTCATAACTTGTACTCTTCTCCAAGTATAATTAGAATGATCAAGTTAAGGAGGATGAGGTGGGCAGGGCATGTAGCACGAATGGGGGAGACGAAGAATGCGTACAGGATATTGGTGGGGAAGCTAGAAGGAAAAAGACCACTGGGAAGACTAAGGCATTGGTGGTTGGACAATATTAAAATGGATCTTAAAGAGATAGGATGGGATGGTATGGATTGGATTGATCTGACTCAGGATAGGGACCAGTGGAGGGCTCTTGTCAACACAGTAATGAACCTTCGGGTTCCATAAAATGCTGGGAAATTCTTGAATAGCTGCAGAATTGGCGGATCCTTAAGATGAGCTTAGGTACAAGAGTAAGTACTCGTATGTAAGTAAGTGCAAGAACATTTCCGCCCGATAAATGAGTCATGCTGACAACCGTCACCTGAAGTTTTTCATAATAAGTCCTGGATTAATTTACAAGAACTGTTGAATAAGAGGAAAGTGAATTACATGATTTTCTTCGGCATGTGACTAACTGGAGCTCTGCTGACTGACAGAGGATCTGTGCTGCATATCACGTTTCCCACAACGCCAACAAATCTCACGTTCAAATACAGGCCACATTCATATCGAGACATGTTTCCAACCCGCGTCTCAGGCAATCATCGAATAAGCACAGAAGAGAAGAGAAAGGCAATTGAGGGTGCAAATGAGAGATGTCTGCACAATTTTCTGAGTCAAGCTGTTAGCCCAAAGCAGTTTCGAAACCTTTTGTGCAAGAAAATAGCATTGTCGTGTGTGTCCAATAGTCTTTGTATTTAGCCTCTGAAACAATTCAACGCATTTATATGAAATTTGATATTGCTGGCCCACAGTAATATCTGTGGAAGGAATTTAATTTGGCATATACTCATAGTGGCCGCGTGGTCTAAGGCATATACTATCTTCGTTCGCTGGAACGCTGGGATCGTGTGTTCGAATCCCACTGAAGACATGGATGTCTCTATGTGACTTTATTCTCTGTGTGTTTGTGTCGTTCTGTGTGTAGGCAGTGGTCTTGCGACAGGCTTATCCCCCCTCCAAGGGGTCCTACCGTCTGTGTAAAAAAGATTACGAAACTGAAGAAGAGGGTAGGGCTCAACAAAGGGCTGTAGAGCCATTGATGAATGAATGTATCGACAAATGATGACTACTACACATGAATCTCATATCGAAATTAATGAAATTATAATCTGTCTATGGTTCTACAGCGCTCTGTTGGTCCTTGGCCGCTTTTTCAGTTTCTCGATCCTAAGACAGACGGTAGGGCTCCTTGTACGGGGATAAGCGCGTCGAAAGGCCTCTACCTCTGCATAGAACAACACAAATACAGAATAAATGCAAACAGACGTCAATAACTCAAGTGGGATTCGAACCCACGACCCCGACACCCTCTATTCGCTGAAGTTGGCACTAACTCCGCCGACAAGCNGGCGGTCGCTCGGTCGGTATAGTTCGTTTGGGGACTACAGGCCACGGAGTTTTTTTTTTTGCTAACCCGATTGGTGGTACATTAGAATATTCATTTCGATATTTTGTATTTTTTCTATAATCATTCAGTGAAAGGAAGAAATGTGGGAAGTAACGAAAAATCACGAGACAGAGACAAAAAGAAAGTGAGAGAAAGATTGATAGGAGGAGAAAGAAAGAAAAAATGAAGTTAAATATAGTCCGTGAAAGTTTATTCAAATCAGTGGAGTGGTTTTGAAGACGAAGCTTGCAAACCTCATAGCTTAAGGCGTTTAACACGGTTTCTTCTTAATGATGCACGACAGTAAAGGAACTTTTCGTTTGTTACGCTAAGTAACCTGTGGATCCAGTAGTGACAATGACGTCACCCATCGCGGACACGAGTTCCTGTGCAACACTGCGCATGGGTTAGAGGGCAAGTTTCCTGCAGTTCTGTCGCCTTTCTTCCTGTTTATTGTTCACACGTCTCTACTCCAGTAATGCTGAAGTTGTGCTCAGACTTTCTTATTTAGATGCAAGGAAAAGAAACATATTCTTTTTTTACATATGGCCTGAGTTACTTGCGCTGTTGTTGGACTTGGAAGCGGCAGAAGTCTGTGTGCAGTTAGGAGGAAAACAAATTCAACACTGTCTCCTTAGGAGGGAATTCTTCAGTCCTAGAGAGAGAAACCAAACGTGGTTGGCTCTCCTTGTTCCAAGATGCATATGGGAGATATTCAACAATTATGAATCCCTGGCAAAGAATTTAGAAACAATATGAACAGGTTGGTCTAGAGCAGAGGTTCTCACAATTTTACATTTTCACGTCCCCTTCCAGAAGAAGTGGAAACAGAATTGACGTAAAACATAGGTATGAGCTTATATATAAAACTCCGTGTCCTGTAATCCGCAAGGGAACTATACCGATCGAGCGACCGCCGCTTTTCGGCGAAGTTAGTGCCAAATTTTGCGGATAGAGGATGTCACGTGGTCAGCGCAACGGATCCCCACGGCCGTTAATTTCGGTTTTCTAGATCGGAGCCGCTCTTTCCTTGAAATATCTCCTCAATTTTCCTCACGAGGCTGAGTGGACCCCGTTCCAGAACCACTACTTCTCAGAAAAAATCTGATAGTGCCGGGAATCGAACCCAGGACCTGTGGATCTGTAGTCAGTAACTCTGTCCACAGAGGCGGTCAGGAAAAGCTTTACCTTTTTACCTTTACCTTTTTATAGGATTGCAGAGAAACGGGCATTCATTATTTCTTGTACTTTCGAACGTGAACTGTCAAATGACAATACCGCTAAAATCAGTCACTTTATGAATCTGTATTTGAAAACGTTGCCTTCTCAGCTTCTCAATCAGCTGTTTTTCTAACCCTTCTGATATATCAGCAATCCGTCGAGAGCCCGTGTTATAGGATAGCGGTATATTACGAAGCCTCTGAGTGTATTTTCATCGAACGTTGCTTGTACCACGGCTCGCAGCGGGGAGTATCACAGTTTCAGAGATCGTGCGCCGCCTCTTGTTCTGTATGACACTTGATAAGATGCTAACAGGGCTTCAGATGGCGCAGTTGTAATATTAACAAAACTCTTTTACTGCAAGAAATTTCATCACGTTTTCTACGGAAGTGTTCTTCGGGCTTTTGTTTCTTCTTCATTTCTGAATGTTTCGTTTCAAGCTGCTACTTCAATTTATTTGCGTTCATACCGTCGTCTGCTAAGATACTGAGACACGCTGTTAATTATAACACGTGATACCGAAATGCAAACGCGACTCAAGGTATTTACGCAATTTCGGTTTTGATATATATATTATTGTTAGTGGGGTGGGACTAAGTCCCTTGTACTGCGGCCACTTCTGGCCTATTGTACCAGCACCAGATGATAGGTGATGGTGATTGTAGAGCAGTTGGTGGAGATTGGCAGGGGAAACCGAAGTACTAGGAGAAAACCCGCCCCACCGCCACTTTGTCCACCACAAATCCCACTTGACCAGACCCGGGATTGAACCCGGGCCGCCTCGGTTTTGATATATAACTCCGACTGATTTCGTCGCCTGTATTTTTATATCCGTTAGAAATCTATGAATTATTCAGAAAACAGCACTTATTAGTACTATATAAGGGACTGTAACGATTACACGTAGTAAGTGTTACGAGATATATTAAGTATGCCGTCTTCTGGGATGTGGAGCAATGTAGATAATGTTTAAACCGACGTTTCGGAGGGGTGTATCTCAATATTCAGCGTATAAAAATCCGCGAGCGAGGAACCAGCGTGAGCAGGTGGCTGCAGACTGAGCCACTAGCCGAAAACATTATTTCGACACAATATCTACATGGCTCCACATTCCAGAAGACGGCATTCTTCATAGTAACCGCTTTGAAGACATCAAATTTTACATGGAACATGTCTACGTCTGTGCAGCGTGAAACTAAAATGTTTACATGTTAACACATCATATTCTATAATTTAATTTTTTTACATCTTAATACGTCGATGTCTATCATTGAAGAATATCTGCAAATTAAATGTGGAACAGATATCGCGTGTCAGTTGTAGCCTCCATTTTGGAACGCCTGAATATTAGCGCGGTCACAGGTTAACGGTATCGGTATTACACGACTCAGAAAACAAACTCCGTGGCCTGTAGTCCGGAAGCGAACTATACCGACCGAGTGACCGCCGCTTGTCGGCGAAGTTAGTGCCAACTTTAGCGGATAGAGGGTGTCGTGTGGTCAGCGCAACGGATCCCCATGGCCGTTAATTTCAGTTTTCTAGACCGGAATCAGATGTTGTTGTTGTTAACGCGTTCACGTGACTGGATGCCGTTATTATTTTCCTTTCTGTTGAGTGCTTTAAGAGGCTATTTTTTTGTTTACTTTAACTTTGTTCCGTGATGAATGAGAACACTAAAGTTCATGTAATACCGCCACTGTCGATTAGGCTAATAACGCAACCCATTTTAATATGCCCTTTTTCTTTTCTTTTTTCCCCTTCGCACTACAGCCCCAGTGGGCCTAGGCCTACTTCCATGAACGTCTCCGCTCACTTCGGTTTTTCTAGATCTTAGACATACGGTAGGACTCCTTGGGCTGGTGATCACCTCGTCGCAAGGCCTCTATCTGTCCACAAACTAAACATCTATGTTCTGAGTGGGATTCGAACCCACGATCCCTGCTTCCGAGCGAGCGAAGACAGTGCATGCCTCAGACCGCTCGGCTACCGTGACCGGCAGTGTATAAGAATGATATATAAGAATTCAGTTCGTACCTCACAGGAATCAGATTTGAACCCACGATCCCGGTTCCCAAGCGAGCGAAGACAGTACATGCCTTAGACCGCTCGGCTACCGTGACCGGCAGTGTATAAGAATAATATATAAGAATTCAGTTCGTACCTCACAGGAATCAGATTCGAACCCACGATCCCGGTTCCCAAGCGAGCGAAGACAGTACATGCCTTAGACCGCTCGGCTACCGTGACCGGCAATATGCGCTTTTACCAAGTTTTAACTGAAAATAAGAGAAATATATATTTTCATTAGCTACATCAACTTCCGTAACAAAACATAATGTGCTTTATATGTTGATGCCTTCAGTTTATATCCCTTTCCATTGCTCTTTCCAACATATACCTGTCCTTATTCCATTGTCTTTCTTATTTTACAGTTTTGGTTAGAAAATCTGATAATATTAATTTTAGATTATAAAAACAAGAAAAAGTGCCAGGGCGAAATATTTAAGGCTCGCCGCGTTTGATCTAAATTCTGGGAATCCCCTTGCAACTACATCCAAAATATGTTGTATTCCTAAAGGATATTTCGTGACTGGATTCGTGGAGTTGGTTTTCCTGTGAAGAAGCTCGAACGAAACGCAGTCTTGCCTGCAGATGCTGGAAAACAACTCCACAAAAGAATCGTCCATTTACAATTTGGTTTTGGTGTTATACGAAATCAATTTCGCAGGTTTTCTGTTCAAATATGCAAGAATCAGAGCGTGCAGAATGATGGGAAAGGCCTCGTTTACTCTCCGAGAAGGAACCCAGGCTGAACTCTGAGGAGAGCAGAAAGTCTCAACTATGGCTGACTGACGAAGTTTAGCAGAGAAATTGTATATATGATTTTTTTCAAACTTTTGAGGCAAACAGTGGAAGCTGCATTAACGGTCTCATTTCATATACAGTGTGGTCGAGACAAGACTTAAACTGGCTTACAGTTCTGGTAATGAGAAGCTGTTGGTTGTAAAAGGCAGTAAAAAATTCACAGTTATGCTCACGAAGAAAAAGGCGAAACCGTGACAATAGTGGTCTGCATGAGTTCAAGTGGAAGCAGTTGGATTCTGCCAATAGATCTGTGTAAGGGAAATTACATAGGGGTTTTATGTTTAAATAACTTCGTTATTGGCACTTATATTCCTTATATACATTTACACTTTTAGGCTTTGAGTAAAATAACTAAGGATGTGATTGGCATTAGTAGAATGCCTGCATGATAATGACGCCATTTTGCCTTTTCTTAAATTTACGTCCCTTTGAGAATAAGATTGAAAAAAAATAATCTCAGTGATTTTAGTCCGCAAGCGAACTATACCGACCGAGCGACCGCGACCGCCGCTTGTCGGCGAAATTTAGTGCCAAATTTTGCGGATAGAGGGTGTCGCGTGGTCAGCGCAACGAATCCCCACGACCGTTAATTTCGGTTTTCTAGACCGGAGCCCCTATTTCCTTGAAATAGCTCCTCAGTTATCATCACGAGGCTCGTTCCAGACCCAATACTCCAAAAGAAATCTGGTAGCGCCGGGAATCGAACCCGAACCGCTGGATCTGTAGCCAGGAACGCTGGCCACTAGACCACAGAGACGGTCTAATAAGATTGAAGATATAAAAAAAAAGACTGTACATCTCTGGAATTGTAAAGGTTGTAGCTTCTTCAGAAATTAAGATTTAGTCATTTCTGGCGTGAAGTTCGAAAGCTGTGACTGATTAACTGGACAAATGGCGTTGTTTTCCCACTTTACCCTATGTAGCACAAACTAAATATTTGGACGTTTTCGGTAAATGGAAGAAGAGGCAACTACAAAAAGACGACATGAGCCCGTTCTAACAGAATGGACGGCGTCACGCTTCCAAAACTTGCTCCTCAGTACATGAAACTATGCGATAGCTACTAGAAAGGTAGCTATGAAGTTGATAGTCCGTGAAGAGAAAACGGTAGCAAGTTCTGTCCTTACAATTAGCTCGCGGATCACGTTGGGACGCTGACGGGCCACCTGCTCTCCACGGACCACTTGTTCCACATTACTGCACCAAATACTGATCTTACTGAAGTAAAGTTTAACAATACAACCTGCACATGAGGCGAAATAAATATACTTACCAGGAAATAAACCACCCTTACCAAGAAAAATAACGTAAGCAAGAACTTTACCCCTGAGGGGTATCACATTTACGGGTAGCAGTAGGGATGAATTGTAAGAGGGAGAAAACGGAAACGGAATGCGATAATGACTTCCTTCATGACGTGGCGTGGTAAGCACGAGAAAGCATCTCGACCCCGGAAGCAGCTGCGCTCTCGCTGTGGTCCCAGTCAGCAAGATAAGTGTTGAGATGTGCCCTTAGCCTTCCTCTCGTCTTTCTGTACACACACAATTTATCACGTTTTCCCCTTTTCTTCATTATCTAGTTTCTCTTTCAGAAGTGTTGAAAGAGCAGAGTACGACGGGATTAGTGGGAACTCCAGACTGGGCCTGACTCAATGAAGATAAATTTTATTTAATTTAGAAAACACAGTATCTGAAATATGAATTACATTTTCATGTTGGTAACTTTTAGTACTAAACTCTCTTGACGATACATTTATTTATTTAGTTGTAAATCTGGTCATATACCTACAAGTTTACCTGTTTGCCAGACAGTATACTTATCTAATTATCTATCTAAGGAACTGATCAAGTAAGATGAAGAAAGATCCATAGCTCAAGCGGTTAGTCGCTGGCTTCCTACCGAGGCTGCCGGGTTCGATCCCGGGGTCTGGTCAAGTGGGATTTATGGTGGACAAAGTGGCGCTGGGGCAGGTTTTCTCCGAGTACTTCAGTTTCCCCTGCCAGTCTTCATTCCACCAATTGCTCCACAATTAACCTCATCTATCATCCGGAAACTGGACTTAGGAATGGTCCAAAAGAAAAACTACCACGAAGACGGGAAAGCAAGAACAAGGGGAAGAACAAGAAGATGCGGGAGGAAAGTTTAAGAATGGAATACGAGAAGAATAATAAAGTAGAAAAGGAGGAAGAATGGAAGAAAATAAAATTCATGATGAACAGGAGAAGATCATCAAGGAGAAAAAGAAACAGAGGAACAATGTGGAAGAAGAGAAGGAATTAGAGGGAGAAGAAAAAGGAAAGAAGAAACACATGACGAATGAAGAGGAGAAAAGAAATAGGAAAGAGGAGTAAGGAAGAAGGGTAAAAAAAGGAAAAAGGAGAGCAAGAAACATGAGAAGGAGGGAAATTCAGATTAAAAAAGATCACTACACTTGCCCTCTGCAAATCCATTGACCTTTGAGCAATTGTTTTCGAAAAGTCATAATAAATCAAGTACCTCATAACGAAATACTGCGTCTTGTGACACAAACAGGAAATGAGGCTTTCTCGTACAGAATAATTTATCACCAAGAGTAAAAAAATACACAGTAACAGAGTTTGGATCTATTATTAATAGACAGCTGTGCGTCGTCCCCAGAGGACACACATACCCCTGTCACGGATATGAACGCCACACGTCGTGCACAGATATTGTAACGAAGCGTACTGCAGAGTAGTATCGTTCAACTTCCTCTCAGCTCATCATCCATCGCACGCTAAATAACCTATGCACTTGATAAAGCGCTATTAAATAAACGAACACAATACATATAAAACATGAAGCTCTGGGAACAACAAGTCGCACACTTTCCTTTCACTATAACTTAAGTGTTTGATACGGCAAGTGCAAAGAAAATTTATGCTACAAGCCGGAAGGTCGCGGGCTCGAGCCCTGATGAGGTGGATTTTTTTTTTCAATTGACCTATTCCTTCCAGCCACAATATGGCCCTGGGGTCGACACAGCCTCTAACAGAAATGAGTACCAGGAATCTTCCTGGGGGTAAAGGGCGGCCGGCGCGTAAGGCTGACAACCTCACCGCCATCTGTGAGCCGATTTTCTATAAAGTGTAGGAACTTCAACATCTCATGATCCTATGGGCCTCCACGGCCTGTTACTGGGATATATTTACTTATTATTATTGCGTAGCGTAGTTTTTTGAGGCACTATGCTTCAAGTCGGAAGGTCGCGGGATCGAATCCCGATGAGGTAATTGGATTCTTTTCAATTTTCCTAATCCTTCCAGCCCCACTATGGTCCTGGGTTCGACTTAGCGTCTAACAGAAATTAGTACCAGGAACATTCTTGGAATATTCTTGGGGGTGAAGGGCGGCCGGCGCGTAAAGCTGACAACCTTACCGCCATATATGAGCCGATTGTCTAGAAAATGTGGGAACTTCAGCATCTCACAACCCTATGGGCCTCCACAGCCTGTTACAGGGATACCTATACTATATTATTATTATTATTATTATTATTATTATTGTTATTATTATTATTATAATACTGCAGTTGGGTGTTCACCCGATGGCAGTAGAACTTACTGATACAGACAAGGAAAAACTTATAACATAAAGGGAACAATACGAAACAAAATACATACAGTAAGCAAAGTACACACAGTGCAAATCCAAATATATAAAGTCACACTAGGGCGTGTGATTGTGTTCGTATGCGCCGTGAAACAAATAAAAAATTTGAGAGGCTGAAATGTTGGTATTATTGATGTGATGCAGTGTTGGTATTACTTATGTCAGGGATTTACAAAGTACGCCGTTGGCATGACCTCAGATGATATGATATAAATACTAAATTTCAGAAAGATCGATTCAGGAATTCAAAAATTGTGACACGGGGTATAAATACATACATACAAACACAGAGACAGCAAAGTGATCTGATAAACCTGCTCCTGTTTTTTTTAATGAGGGAAGTAGGCTAAAATTACTGTTGAAAATTTATTACAATCAACGCAGACATTACGTTACTTACAGTGATATTGAGAACCTTGTTCGCTGTTACACTCTCACCACAATTATAATAACAACAATCTGAAACCAGGAGAGTTGTCAGGCGATAATCATACCTTGTTTCGTGACATGCTCCACTTGTGTGCAGGATGCTCTTTGGGCGCGTTCTCAACACAATGTTGCGAAAATGTTCCAGTTAGCTTCACGGGTTCGTCTTTCCATTCCGTTTGTCCGCATGTCATAACCCGAGCAACGCAGAACGATTTTTCGCGAAATTTAATATGAGAGAATTTTACTAAAAATTAATTAAATATTTTTAAATTCGCTTAGTGGGGTGTGGAATGCAGCTGGATCCACTCGGCACGGGGGCCACTGATTGGCCTATTATAGCCTTTCACGGGTGATTATGATGATGGAGAATTTGGTGGAATGAAGATTGGCAGGGGAAACCGAAGTATTCGGAGAAAACTCGCCTCAGAGCCACTTTGTCCACCAAAAATCTCACTTGACCAGTCCCGGGATCGAACTCGGGCCGCCGTGATGGGTAGCCAGAGATTAACCACTTGAGCTATGGCGCGGCCGCTTTACTAAAACTTTCCGACACATTCCAATTTCGATTTGAAAGTCGGTTAATTATAACAACAACAACAACAACAACAACAACAATAATAATAATAATAATAATAATAATAATAATAATAATACTTTACACAAAGATATGCATGTACGTCTGAGCGCGTGTAGAGAAAATTCATGGAATTCAAATCAAGTTTCGTGGTTGTTTAACGGCGTTTTCAGTATCGAGTCTAGTGGTCAGAGTTCCTGGCTACAGTTCCGGAGCTCCCGGGTTCGATTCCCGGCTCTAACAGATTTTCTGAGAAGTAGTGGGTCTGTAACGGGGTCCACTCAGCCTCTTGAGGATAACTAAGGAGCTGTTTCAAGGAAATAGCGGCTCCGGTCTAGAAAACCGAGAGTAACAGCCGTGGAGATCCGTTGCGCTGACCACGCGACACCCTCTGTCCGCAAAATTTGGCACTAACTTCGCCGATAAGCGGCGGTCGCTCGGTCGGTATAGTTCGCTTGCGGACTAAAACCACGGATTTTGTTTTTTATTCTTTCTATAAAGGTCGGATGTTAGGGTAATTGATGAACTTGAAAACATTCGGAAAGAAGCGGCCATGATCTGACCGAGGTATTGTAGAGTGAAATAGAGTTTTGTAAATTTCAGTTTAGATTTTTAGTTGTCGTTCCAGCCTAACCGGATCCAAAGTCTGAAAGAACCCGGTGTGACCCATTCCAACGCAGTCCATTAAACTAAACCAACTTGAACACAATTTAATCACATCAATCCCATTGTAACCGAACACAAACCAATCCAATTGATCAGAACGTAAAGGAAACCAAGCAACAGCAAGCAGAAGCTGCGTATGGTCTGATAAATGTTGAATACATAAAAAGCAGTTTATACCACAGTTTCAGCTGCTTATAAAACTCATATTTTTCTACTGTGTAAGATGCGTTGATGCCGGTCACGGTAGCCGAGCCGTCTAAGGCATGTTCTGTCTTCGCTCGCTTGGAAACCGGGATCGTGGGTTCGGATCAGTTTCCTGTGGGGTACGAACTGAATTCTTATATATTATTCTTATACACTGCCGGTCACGGTAGCCGAGTGGTCTAAGGCATGTACTGTCTTCGCTCGCTCGGAAGCCGGGATCGTGGGTTCGAATCCCACTCAGGGCATGGATGTTTGTGTGTGTTTTTCTGTGTTTGTCTACAGGTAGAGGCCTTGCGACGAGCTGATCACCCGCCCAAGGAGTCCTACCGAATGTGTAAGATCTAGAAAAACCGAAGTGAACGGAGAAGTTCATGGAGGTAGGCCAAGGCCCACTGGGGCTCTAGCGCCAAAGAAAAAAAAAGATGTATTGATGCCTAAATAATGACAATGAAAAGCTAAATCAATTTATTAATATATCAACCGCGTTATATTAGCTGTTGTAGATTTGTTAATGAAGGAACATTGACATATCTTGTGGAAGCATGACTGTCAGTGATGAACTTGAAAGTTAGTGAAATAAACCGTCCGTGCTGTCTCTTAAGGCAAATTTTCTGCTTTTTTTTTTCTGGCGGGTCTTAAAATCTTTAGTTACTAGAGTCGATTAAGGGGCCCAGATTCGAATTAGTGATACCTTGAAAGCAAAATAGGAGACGCAACACTTAAAAGAGGTAGAATAAAATTCATGTTTACAATTATGAGACATTTTAAAGGAGTTCTTATTATTTACCTAACTCTGCAAATTTATGTAGATTAAAATATTATTTTTTTTTTTTACATTTTACATCGTCTGCTTTTATCTGAAACATCGTCATGTTTCTATTTTTACTGGCACCATACGGATAATTTGTCTCTCCACTCATGACTTCTCTTCTGATAGTTCTCTGGTGCAAGGCCTCATACGTATGGAGTTTTTAATGGTTTAAGATTTTATCTTAGCTCTCGCAGATGTTTTATGCTGTGCTTGGCTTGTAGACTCTTATCAGATGTTGATACAGATGTCCAGAGGTGGGGGATTGTCTCTCTCGATTGGGCCCTACTGATTAGATTTTACCTGAAGACGGAGACAGAATCCAGTCTCCGAAACGTTGTGTTTTGAAGTATAAACAGGAACATAATATGTACCATCGTCACTAACTTTTAGGTCTTGCCTATGTAATTTCTTTTTTAATTCTCTTAGTGGGGGGTGGAGTCCAACTGGGTCCACTCGGCAAGGCGGACACTGATTGCTGTATTGTACCTGCCCCGGTTGATTATGATGATGGAGAATTTCGTGGAATGAAGATTGGCAGGGGAAACTGAAGTACTCGGAGAAAACCCGCCCCAACGCCACTTTGTCCACCACAAATTTCTCTTGGCCAGACCTGTGATCGAACCTGGGCCTCCGCGATGAGAAGCCAGCGACTAACCGCTTGAGCTATGGCGCGGCCTCTTGCCTATGCAAATTGTTGGCCAAATCTCCGTTTGTGAGTCATGTGATGGGAGCTTCGTCAGTCGTGTTCCTGTGGTTGTCTGTCCGATTACGCTTCATCTTCCGAACTCTGTGTTGGGTAAATGCTTTGCCACAGTTAGGTGGCCAGCCTGGCTATCGATGTCGCTTTTCTGCTGAGATTGAACTAAAGGGAGGAAAAAGCGTCGGGATTGTTTGGAGAAGTGAAAAAGGATTTCTCGGGGAAGTCTGGTCCACGCGAGTTTAGCTGTGTCCAAAAGTGCCAACTGCTGACCATTATTCGGAACCAAGCAGATTCCTGCTGCAGTAGCACCCAATTAAGTCTCGAACACGTTACCTTCTGTGAAGAATCAAGTATTTTAAATAACATCTTGAAACAGGCCATGATCTATCCTTCATTATATATGTAAAAACTATCCCTGTAACAGGATGTAAAGGCCCATAGGTTTGTGAGACGTCGAGGCTCCCACATTTTCTAGAAAATCGGCTCACAGATGGCTGTGAGGTTGTCAGCCTTACGCACCGGCCGCCCTTTACCCCCCAGGAAGATCCCTGGTACTAATTTCTCTTAGAGGATGTGTCGGCCCCAGGGCCATAGTGTGGCTAGAAGGATTAGGTAATTTGAACATATCTACCTCATCATGACTCGAACCCGCTACCTTCCGGCTTGTAGCATAGTGCCTCAACCAACTACGTTACCGCGTGCCCGTATGTGCCATTCAGAACCGTCTTCTGACTCACCAGGCAACGCATATTTTGTTCTAATGAAAACCTACAGCAAACTATAAAAATTGGGAATTGTGTGATAATTACTTATTCTCAGTGGAGCTGGTGTATTGACATCAGAATGCTCGAAGTTAATCACGAAGAGAGTTCTGAACTGATTGTGACGCATCAACTTCTGGTCCGCGTCGATGATGATAATTTGTCTGGCGAATCCATAAATAACACACAGAGCACATAAATTCTATTATAAAAGGTAAAAGTTGTTGGTCTAGAAGTAAAGGTAGAGGGAGCCTCCGTAGTCTAGGGGTAACGTTCCAACCTCATGACTCAAGGTACGCGGGTTCAAACCCGGCGGAGGTCGTGGAATTTTTAAGGGCGGGACTTTAAGCCGTGGGTCCTGTGTCGTAGGTTTATGGCACGTCAAAGATCCTCATGTCTCTAGGAGACCTCTGAGATAAATTAGGTAAAAAGTTTCCCGCCCAAGTAGTTTCCAATGCCTCAGGTAGATGGGGAAGCATCGGGTACCGCAGCTAGCCTCTCTGGCTGAACGGTGCTGATAGCGAGCACCAGTACCGGCAAGGTATGGAGACTGGTAGAATATCAAAGAGGGATGTACAATAGACTATTAGTAGCGGTGCATGGGGAAACCCACCCCCTCCAATAATAATAATAATAATAATAATAATAATAATAATAATAATAATAATGTAGAGGGAACTCCGTATTTGTTGATATTTTATTGTTAGTATGGAAGTTAAAATTGTGTCTAACAAAGCTGACAATCATGTGGAACAAATGAAAAATTTAAAATAACTTGGGATTGAAAAAAACATTTATTACTACATTGGAACAATTTTCTAGCGTCCAATTTACCCTGAAAACTACCATATTTCTACGCTCCGAACATGTGGAAGAAATATATTCCACTGAACCTACACTTTCCTCTGGGCGAAGCTACTTGACTGGAAGCCTA